>NW_006239013.1:445866-473372 GCF_000226075.1 Solanum tuberosum | reverse complement strand
TAATTTATCGCCGCCTTGCACCAGCCTTCAGCATCGTCGTGCTCTGGGTAATTGGGCGACATGGTACTGCTTCCCGAAACTTCTCGGCGATGCGCAGACTGCTCCCTTTCTCCGCCGACTTGATCCTTTCCTTCAGGGCTCAGCACATTGGAACAAAAGGCGAAGTAAGACCCTTCGACGACTCGCCAAGTGGACTCGGCGATCCTCAGGCCTTCATTTCTTCGTTCTTTTCAGCCTTTTCGTTCCTTTTTACGACGTAGTGTCCATGTTTTCCTTCTAACTTCAAATACCTGAAACTTAAGGGTTTTCATCAGATATTGAGATAAAATAAACATTTGAGGACACAATTTCTATTAAAATATATCCCTAAATGAGTCCAATTTGTGGACTCATCAGGCACTTACACGGCGGCCAAAGTGGATAGATTTTGCAATTGCACTAGTAAATAACACTACAGTAAAAAAGACACTTAACGATAATAAATATACACATTAACAAAAAATGTCAGCCTTTATCAACATTAATTAATTGTCACTTGATCCAATAGTGCCGGCAAAATGAGCCCATATTTCGTTAACCCGCCCATATTTTTGTGGGTTGGGTGAGTGAATTTTTACATGGGTAAAATATGGGTTGGTACCCATATTCAACCCATAAAAATATGGGTAAAATATGGATTAGCCAAATGGGTTAAGCTTCTAACTTTTATTCACTCAAAATTCATGATATCACTAAAAAAATTGTAACTTCTCTTCCTTTTTATTTTCATTATTTTTCTCTATAATTGAAAAGGTGAAGTCTTTGGCCCTCCAAAAATATATATTTTAAATGTACATTTCTTTTGTTAATTATAATTATATTTTTTATTTATTTAATTTTATATTGGATAATAAATAATAGTGTAAAATAAGCAAATCATGTATTAGTATTGACATTGCTTTAAGTGCACTAAGCATGTTTTAGTTCTAAAATGCAACGATTCATTTACTTTGAAATTAAAAATATTTTCCCCTTGTTATTACATAATTTATTTTATATTGAAAAGTTACGAATTTTTTTTTTACTTTTATGATACGATAAAACTAAATGAAGCATTTTCAATATTTTTCATCTAAAAAAAGACTAAAATATTTTCTCCATGTTGAATTCTTAAGTAGAGTACTATTTACTCATGAAAATATAGGTAAATATGGGTAAACTAGTATTTTTACCCAACCCATTTGTTACTCAATCCATTTTTACCCATATCAAATATGGACGGGTTGAATTAATTACCCATTCTATGTTGACCCATTTTCAACCCGCCCAAATTTGACCCAACACACCCATTTGCCACCACTAGGATCCAACATCGCTTTTATGCTTTAAAGACAATTAGAAAGAAGGTTAATAATAGTAGATATCACATAAGGTAACAAATAAAGATGTCATCACGAATCAACTTATTTTAAGTGCCAAATAAAATAGAACACCAAACGACTAAATTATTGTAACATTGTTTCAATGACATTTAAGTAAAGGGAAATCTAGTGTTACAACTTCACTAGTTAAATCGTGCTACCAAGATTATGAACACTAAGATTGTTAAACAAAATGAAAGCACCTGGCAACCCAAATCACAATCATTAAAAAAGCTACGACCTCAGACTTCTGTTTTCATTTCAAGAAGAATACACACCCACCACTACACAAACTCTAAAAGCATGAAACTGCTCTAAAAGTGTACCAAAATAAATGGAATACTTGTCAACATGCCTAGAAAACTACCCTCAGACATGCATGCAACCGATGTGCACTGTCAATTTCGACCTTTCACTATGTGGTGATGAAACTCCAAATCTTCTTCCCTATTGAGACTTCACCAGGATGTAGAACCTCTTCCTCCTCGTTGCCCTTGTCTACTTCATCGTTCTCATCAGCATCCTCATCTCGTTCTCCATCTTCTTGCACAATGGTGTCACCTTCATGTTCCTCGTCGTAGACATTGTAAGCTGAGGGTCCTTCTGGTGTTCCATTCATTTCTTCACTTAAACCCGTATCATCTACCAATTCATTAGCTATATCAGCAGTGCATCCCTGATCATCTGCTGCTTCCATCAACTGCCAGAGAAGCAATAACAAACTTTAGAGATCATTTGATTTAGAGACAAGTAATGTTGCAATTGCAATACAAAGATTATTAATGAAAAGACCAAAAATTATATGGATCATTTCTTGTTGGATGTGTTTGGGTATGATAAAACTACAAATTAATGTTCAATGTATAGTTTAAAATGTGTGACCTTTTAAATAAAATAAAAGTCTGTTTTTCACTAGCCGTTTTAGTGTTTTTAATTCATATATTACTAATACTTGCATTCTTGTTCCACATTCTATACCGCATACAATAATACATATATATTTGCATAATTTATGAGGGTATTATTTATGAGGAAAAACAAAAATAGCAAATAAATGTCATATAAAATAATGCTTGGATTTTATGTGGAGATTATATCTCCTCACCACACCATCCAAACGACCCCTTAGTGAAACAGTTGTCTGTCACCAGAAAAATGTATTCGAATGTTTCATTTGAGTAAAGATCCAGTTTATTAATATCAAAGTATTTCAAAATAGAGAGTATACTTACAGGGCTATCGGCTACAGCGGGAAGAGCAGCATCAGAGTTTCTGAGTTCTCCATCACTGATGGCTGCAGGAGTTTCTGGCACGGCTTTGGAGTCCCCATTTTCTTCCTGAGATTTTGAGACCAGCTCTGGCAAGGATCCATTAGCTGTTGCTATAGCAGCACTGATGGCAAGCATGTAAAGTTAAAACACCATTAGTTTCAAAACAACACCTGTTCCTAGCTCATAGAATGTGAGAAACGTGGGGAAGGAGCACCCAAGTAAAGAGAAGCAACTAGAAAGTTGGTCATCTCCTTCCAATGTTGGAGTTCCATGAGACCTAAATTCTTTTATCAGAAACAATCGAACACCAGACCACTCAATTGACTCTCAAGCACGAGGATGCTAGTGATAAATCTGGTTCCTATAGTCCCTTTGGGTAGATTGAATTAGATAACTTTGTAACGAGAAGGAAACTAGGAATACCACTCTGACATCCAGGTAATTAAAGGACTAACCACTGCAAGTAACTTCACTAAATTTAATCAAACCAAGCCTATAGAAATAAATAGGTCATGAAAGGAGTGCATTCGAATTGAACCACCTCCTCCTTCCCGTAAAACAAACATACTAAGAGCTATAGTAAACTGAACCAAGCTGTCTGCTGGCTGGAGTACAAGATTAGTTTTTTTTTTATTATATATATATACACACACATACATATATATAAATTTGTATTCCTCAGCATATGATGCTGGCAACTTCCAAAAGAGAGACAATTATAGAAAAGAAAATAGCTTACAAAGAACCTAATAAATCTACAATTTGATCTAAAATCCTTCTATATATTGATGGTTACACCAACAAAACAAAGACACAATACCAAAAAACCTAGAACTTGTACTGAAGAGGAAACTATTCAGGCAAAGAGAATTCTCAGGGTACTGATGGTGTGACACTAACACTCAAATGAAGGTTGTCAATCTTGAAGGACAAGGTTGAGGACGGAATTGTGATATGAGTAATTTCGAATTCCACAACTCCTTTAGGAAAAGTTCATCCGAGCTTGAACATTCAACTACTGTTCATAATCCTTAAGAACTCATCATTTCATTTCTAAATGTCCACAAGTGACCTTATCCAAGAGACTTGAGGATGTCAGAAGTCACTGATGTACCATTTTACCCACAGCCATGAAGTTAACTTTGCTAGATACATTGAGGGACAAGCTTAAACCTTTCAATTCTCCCCATTTATACTCTGTTTTTACCTATTGGACACGGCAGCGAAGGAGGGAGGGATGGAGAAGGTGAGCTTCATTTTTTTCCTCCAGCAAAAGCCTTCTAAATTTGCATAAAAATTAATTTTTGCACAACACATTATATTTTGGAGGGATCTCATTCATGGTTTTGTTCATTTTATCTATGCACTACAATGAAATTCAGAAACTAAAAAGCATAAAAGGGATGTACCTTCTGGGACGGCGGAGATTGTATCTTTTTTCACCAGGAGCCTGCACAGACGGGGCAGCCTTTTGTCTCCTCTTCCTCCTGCTGGTGGCTGTCACACTATCTGACTGTCCATCACTATGACTTCCATCAAACTCACTTGCTGTTCCATGGATGCGAGTACGCTTTCTGGTCTTACTTCGCGCTTCACCAAAGAGACTAGATTCTTCTTTCTGGCTCTCATTCACATTAATTGAGGTCTCCAAACCTCCATTGACGTGCGTATTCTCAGACTCCTTGAGATTTTCTCCAAGGATAATTTTTGCACTTGTAGCTTTTGAATTAGGGTGACCTGTCTTACTGTTTTTACCACGCCCTTTCCTGACGGGTCTGCGCTGGCTATTTATGTTCGAATGCTGAGAGTCTTCAGGAACATCTTGGCCAACTTCCACCACTCTAACACTGTTATCTGTTTGAAGTTTTTGGTCATCAAATGTGCCGTTGATAGAGACAGCCAGATCTACTTGATCTTTTTTCGACATAGTATCAGGTAATTCACCTACAAATTTCTCTTCCAGAGAAGATCCGCCAATGAAATCTTGAGATGCAGGATGCTCAATTTTATTACCTGGTGAAAACTTCAGAAGCTTTGTTGTACATTTGCGAAGCCAGGACATGGTTCCAGCAGAAGCCATAGATCCTGAATTAAGAGCACCAGGGGACAACTCATTGTTAGCCCTTCCAGGTGTGTCCTGGAAACCATCAGTTAAATATTCCTGTGCAACATTTCGCAGGGAAGGGGCCTCAAAATCCACCACATCATTTAGAGTTTGAAGTTCAGAAAGCTCAAATATACGAATCCCCTCTCCACATGAGCTGCAATTCTCCTGCTTCTTGACAAAAGTAAGAAACCTCTCCCTTTCTTTTGCAAAAGCTTCCCTTTGATCCTTCAACTTCCTGCTTAAACCATCGAGCACATCAATGTCCTTTTTCATCTCTGACTGTTGTTCCGCCAGATGCATCTTGTTTGATGAAATTTCCTGTTTTTCTTTCTCCAGCTTGACTCTTTCTGACTTCATCACTTCCATTTCCTTATGGGCTACTTCCCTTAAATAGTTAGCATTGCTGAGTTCCCTCTGCCTCTCTTCCTCAAAGCGTTTCTTCTGCTCATGCAGCGCAAATTCCATTTCCTCCCGCTTCCGCTGCATTTCACTCTCAAGATCTCGTTTTTGGTTTTCGAAATCATGAAGCATTCGGATCTTCTCACTTTGAGTTTTCTCAGATAATACTGATCTCTCATGATCCATTGTAGCTGCAAATGTCTCTTGTGCCGCTTTAAGGGCTTCCAACTCTCTCTGAACATAATTTTCTGTTTCCAGTTTCTCCTTCTTCAACCTTTCCTCTTCAGTGTGCTGCAGTTTCTCAAATTTCTTTTTTGAATCATTAACTTCCTGCAACTCCTTCTTGATCGCAGATCTTTTCTCATCCAGCTCTTCCCATTCTCTCTCAAATCTCTCTTTTTCCTGCTTTAAATCTTCAGCTTCCTTCAAAAGAGTGTCTCGTAAATCTCTGCACTTGTCGATCTCCTGCTTCAGTTCTGATTGAAGGCGAGCATGTTCCATTTTCTCATCTTCAGTTATTTTTAGCTGCTCAATTCCCTCGTTAATCTTGAGCTGTTGTTTTTCAAGTTCAGCTCTTCTGTTCTCAAGTTCAACCCTTAAAGCCAGTAAACGATCCTTCTCAGTAAATATCTGCTTCTTTTCAGTTTCCAATTCTTTCTCATCAATTTTCAGAGACTTCTCCCTTTCTTTTAATGCTTTCAGCTTCAATTCAAGATCCTTTTCCTTCTCTTTCATTTTGTCACTTTTCTTTTCAAGTGCCTGTTCGCGTTTTTTGAGTTTTTCTTCAACGTGACTAACTTCCGCCTCCTTCTTCTCCAGTTCAATCACCTTGTTTTTCAGCTCCTCATCTAGTGATGCATGCCTCTGCCTCATCTCTAATTCAAACTCCTCCTCCTTAGATTTCAGGATAGCTATATGTTCATCCATTAGCTTTTGAATTTCCTCCTGTTCATTATTTATCACAAACACAGTAAAAGTATGATAGTTAAATACTTATAACTTTTATTTTCCAAGTTCCCATCTTCCTCAGAAACAAAAGACTTTAAAGGGAAAATTACTGAAGAGAAATTGAATAAAAAAGGAAGGGACTGTCCTCATAAATATCAATCAGGAATTCAGAATAACAAATCAGTAATAAAATGCAGGTACTTACTCTTTCTTTTGCATTTAGCTTTTCCTGTAGTTCATCTAATTCTTCCTTTTTTATCTCCAGGCTCTTTCTCACATCCTCAAGTTCCTGTATAAAATGGAAAATTCATAAACATAAAGATAGATCAATATACACATTAGCTACTCCATTGGAGAATTCAAAGGACACTTGCCTTCTCCGTAGAAGCAAGGTTGGCTAGTCGGCTGCTCATGTCAACTTCTTTCTTCCTCAAAACGGAGTTAGCTGTGTCAATCTTCCTCTGCTCATCTTCCAGGTCACTCTGCTTTTGCCTCAGAATGCTGTCATTCTCATTTGCTCGCTGCTCTCTTTGGTTAAGCAATGTTCGGGCATCAGCCAGCCTCTCCTCTCCTTCCTTTAGTTTTCTTTCCCATTCTCGCAACTCTTCTCTGTGTTTAGATAGAGCACTCTCATGAGCTTCACGCCTGACAAAACAGGGGGAAAAACTGTTACTGTGAAACCTAAAAAGAACAAGTAGCGTAGAGAAATGAGAAAAAATAATAACGTTCAAAGGAACATACTCGGTATTGAAAGAGGACCGTTCTCTTCTAAGTGCATTTTCTTGAGCCTCAATATCACGTAGTTTCCTCTCAATATCTGAACTTTTTCTACTCACCTCAGCGGTCTTGGCATCAGCTGCACGCAATTTCAGTTCTACATGTAGTGAATTCTCTTCAACACTAGTAGCCAATGCCTTTGCCTCATCTAATTTCGAATCAGCTACATACTTGGTCTCTGCATACTGAGAGCGCATCTCACGCAATTCCTTCTCTAACTGCACCAGCCAACAATTTGAAATTTACCGGACACATCACTAGCGGGGATCCAGGATGTTCAATATTCATTTAGGAGAATCGAGCAAGTTCACCACATAATAAACATGGAGAGATCAACAAAATTACCTCGCAAGTGCCTTCTATAATTCGGATTTTGTTCAGAGTTTTAGAAGTTCTGGGCCCTCTTTGATCATTAGATAACTAAAAATAAATTGTATCACCCCAGAAGCCAAGGTAAATGTTTATATGACAGGTTTGTGCTACATGGAAATATTTCATACAAACATATGTAGCTCTAGCACAAATGCTGAATTTGTTTGCCCATTAGTTACATAGTTTACCATACTTTTTTTTATGACACGTAGTTTACCATACTGTATGGTTACAAATGACACGTATCATTATTACTAATTCTTGGCAACATAAACTGGTGATGTTCTAAAGCACAAAAGATGGAATGTATAGGAGAGCAGCATACTGCATGGTCATAATTGACACAATATCATTACTCATTGTTTTTATTTGTTTTGTCTGATTGTTATAATCATGTTAGCTTGCTCATCACACGTTTTTCGAAAGAACAGTCTTATCCTAAAACACATGGTTGGCTAATAAAGTAGAAGAAATGTACCTCACGCACACATTGGTTCTCAACACCCAATGCCTTCCTCAAATTCTCCTCTCGTTTCTCCACTTCAGACAGAGCAATTAAGTGGGCAGTATGTTCTCTTCTGTAGGCCTCATTTGCTTCATTTAAGGCTTGCTTAATTTCTTCAAGCTTAGCAGACCACTCCTTTTTCTCAATCAAGAGAAGGCCCATATTGTATTGATAGTCAACAAGCTACAGAAAAAACACAGCAGTCATACAAAAAGATACTTGTTTAATTAGTTGAAACTCATACACCAATGTCACAACATATATATACTGAGAAACATTAACATATACTTCAAAGAAAGAAGCAGTAACGTCTTGCACTATATACCTTTATCTTTGGCCATGACAAGGGCAACCCCCTCCCCTTCTATCGGTGGGTGGACTAGGGAAATTAAGTTAGGTTGAAACATATCTTGTAAATACAACTTACAGGAATTTTCTATATGCAAAAGCATGGATAATACCAGATATAGAAAGAAAATCTCAAGGCCATTTAGTAGATTGATGAACTCATAGACAACATGGAATGTCTAACTGTTAATTAGACTGAGATGTCAAAACAGTACAATCAGTATAAGAGGTAACTGAAATGTCAAAACAGTACAATGAGTCAATCAGTAAAAGAGAAATGAAGATTATATTATACCAAAACTTGGATTTCATAACATCAGCTCCACTTGCAAGAAACGAGTTCACAATTGTCATCAAATTTAGCAAGATTCTTGAATATAAAATTTAAAAAGAAACATTTTTTATATCGAAGAAAATCCCTTGTGTGAGCTTCTAGCCAACTCGAGTTGGCACACACGTTCAAAACTCTGGGGAATATGGGCCCTTAAATACCAGGTTTTGTTCACAGTAGAGTTCCAACCCATGACATAGGCCCAATATCATGTCTTTTTTGTCCTTACCAACGAACCAAAGACCCGAAACATAAAAAGGAAAAAGAATTGCCTCTGAAAAGGCAAAGTTGAGTTCCAACTTGCTCTTGTCAACCAAAAACAGTATTAGAATAAATCATTCTATTTTAATTGGACTTAACTTGGGAGCATGGAAAAATAGTATGACATTCAAGAGTTCAACAAAATTTAGCAAGCTGTTTTGGTAATTCAGGAACTAGTAGAAAATTTTCTGAACTCAGGAAGAATTCGTGATTCAGAGACCAAAGCTTTCTCCTAGTGGCAACAGTTAGTTTCTGAACTCGGAAATTCACGGTAGAGAAACCAATATGTTGTCCTTATGGCAATATAGATTGTCGTTTCATCATACAAATTTGGCATCTTTCTGGAAGTCAACTCTCTCTCCCGTCCACAGGAAACATGAGTTAGAAAATGTGCTTGCGTTAGGATTATCGTCTCACATACTTTAGATGGACAAATGCTCTCAGATAGCTTAATGAATAAACTCTGAGCTTCAATTAAAATGTTTGTGGCTCAACATGTCAAAAGTTCTATGTCCAACCAAGTGTGGGTCTAGCAATCTATTTCATTACTAATCTTAGTTTGGTACCAAGTAACATTATGATCGCTGTTTGACAATGTATACATATAAGTTACCCAATATCTCAACCCCAAGGAAACCATTGTAGCACCAAGAGAAGAGAACCCTGGAAATCAGTATGAAAATAAGTACTCTTTGACCGCCTCTTCAACCAGTACTCTTTGACCGCCTCTTCAAACCGTTTCCTTGGTGGTTTTGACTGGCACCGAGTTTAAAAAAGAAAGATAATACTTTTTAAAAATAAGCTGCATAAATTACTTTAACTTTTATCAAAAAAAATAAAATAAGCTGCATAAACATAACATACCAAAAGTACCCTTACATCTTTTCGTCTTTAAAATGGCATGTCATTGCAATATGAGAACGTCATTAAGGCTAAAATGAGAATGTTACAGATAAATTGTTTTCAAATATAAAGCTAGATCTTTTTTGAACAGACCAAAAAGAACAGAGTGTCAAGAGTATTATGCTAATAATAATGGTGTTGGCAGTGTTTTCAAAGGCTCATTTAAGGCACGCTTAAGCCCTGAAATTCAGAAAAGCTCAGGGAGAGATCTTCACCTGGCTTGAGCTGCACTTCCGTGTAGGCAAGGCACTAAAGCATGCCCCTCATTGCCCATGAGTTCTATCTTGAATCAAGCGGTACTAAACAATAGATAAAATCAGTAAAGAGATAAATTAATTGTCAAGGAGAACACTATGAATGAATTTGTTACTATTGCTTGCATTACAAATATATTTTTATTTTTATTTTCTTCATAGTGCTTATACATAAACCCCACACTGAACTGGTCTCAGGTTCAATTCCCAACAGAGACAAAAACACTAGGTGATTCTTACTATCTGTCTTAGCTTTGGTGGACAGAGTTACCTTTGATCTTTTGCTGGTGGGAGGTGGCAGGTATCCCATGGAATTAGTCGAGGTGCGCAACAACTAGTCCGAACACCATGGTCATCAAAAGTTATAAAATAAACCCCACACTGAACTGTGTGTTGCAGTTAATGCCCGAATAGACTTAGAATGCTTTTTAAAGATTTTCGCCTTTGACACTAGGTGTTGCAACCCACATGTGCACACCCCGATCTCGATTAATCCATCAGGTAACTTCTACCTACCACCAACACAGATAATAAGTAACTCTGCTGATCGACCAACACTTCACAGATATGAATGGTCCATCCCAACTTCATTGACAATTAGGTCACACACCTGGACATATGATTGTCATCTAAAAACTAACCCTTACTAGGTGAGGGAAAATCTTTGAATTTAATGCATAATTAGAGTCATCCCATGTAATGAAAGGACAGTGAATGGACACTGCATAATAACTTCTAGCTTTACTAATCATTATAAAACACATCCTATAGTGTCCGGATCAAAAATCAAAGGATTTCTGAGTTCAGAGTAAAAAAAACTAGTTCCTCGTTTCCCATGAATTAAAGGGGCTTTCCCTTTAATTAAACAACCACAGTGCTACCCTGCCTGAGGATCTCACAACTACTGAGGGTTTTAGCAGGTAATTTGAACTTGGGATTCTCCTTTTCAATGTATTATTTGAAAAGAAATACTACTACTTAAGAAGCATATAAATACAAACAGAACAAGCACAGCCTACTTTCCACCCAAGCATATAAATACAAACAAAACCCAATTTTTTACAAGATCCATGTACAAAATACAAAATAAGCTCTTCATAACTTCATAAAACCAAGTAAATTACAACTGTTTCTTCCTACACCAATTTCTTCCAACAAAGTTCAAAACCAAGAAAACTAAAAAGTACCAAATAGCAAAACAATCATATTCCATAAAAAATAAAAAATAAAAACACAAGTGGGGTTAGTAAAGTTAACCTCATTTTCAAGCTTCGACACCTTATCAAGTAGCACTACTTTGTCCACAGTATCATAATCTTGAATTGATGACAAACCCTTTTGTCCAGAACCCATAAAAACAACATCTTTTCCCTTAGAAATTGTCTTATTAGCCAGATCGGTTCTGGGTGTCAAAGTCCAGCCGGAGAAAACCTTTCTCGGCGGTGTAGACATTGCCAAAAAACCCCAATAATGACCTTTCCAAGAATCTCAAAAATTACAAATCAAAGATTTCAACTTTCGATTAAAAAAAAAAAAAACTTTAGTGGGTTTCACGATAGCAGGAAAAAAATTGTATAATATTGAAAAAAAATCGGAATTTTTGAAAACCCTTCACCGGAGTTCTTGAACCACGCACCCCTACGCTCTTTATCGCAAGCCCACTTTGTTTAATTTTGATTTATTTACTGTTTGAAGTCCAGCAGCCATTCTTTTTATGTGAAGTTACAGTTTTGTCCTTCTTCTTTCTATAATTATATCCGTTAGGTTAGGGTGTTTTCGGAATTTTTTGAGCCGCCTTTGGATGTAAAGTGACTTTTGTTTTAGCTATTGTCGAAAATGCCCTTGTAAAGGTAGTTAAAGGGGAGGGTAGAAGGTGTAAATAAGGAAGGATCTAAGGGTATTTATGGGGATAGGGGAATATGCTGCTTTGTAATGCCACGGTGTTAACAGGTTGGTTCTAGGAAGCTTTGGGAAGAGATGGAATGGGGTTTTTTCTAAGCCATGTATTTTTGCCTCTCTACATACACTTTACATTATCCATTTCTAACTAATAATAATAAAAATTAAAAAAAATGTGTTTTGTATCAACCCATAAAATTAGATACAAGAAAAAAAATTACTTTTTTTTCCGATTAGTTTGGTCTATTTTGACTTGGCATGAAGTTTTTTTTAATTTATTTTGAATATTGTGATATTAAATACAGATATGTCAAATATATCAAAATATTTTTTAATCTCGTGGTTTAAAGCATGTCATATGAAAAATTAAAATTAAAGATTTATTAGAATAAAAATAGGTCAAACAAATTGAAACAAAAGAAGTATTAAATATAACAATTGACGTTAAAAATATATGTTAGCTCTATGTAAATGATAAAGAATTTTATATGAGAAGCTTAGAAAGGTATATTAAAAAATCTAACCTCTTTCTTTAATATTTTTAATTTCTTTATTTATTTATTTTGTTTGTTATAATTTAAGATTTATAGAGTGAAAATATTTATTTTAAAATTTTAAAAGTTAGGACGTTTAATAATACAAATAAGAAAAGATTTAACAAGCCGAATTTTAGAATTTTGTATCTATTACAAATAAGTAAAAATTTAGTATCTACAACTTTAATAATATCAAAGTCCCAATTTTATTTTACTTTTAACTGAAGGATCCATTGGGTCAGATTTTTATTAAATAAAGAAGAGAATTACAAATGTGTGTTAGTGGGTTAGCCCAAAATGCTCAACCATTAATTCAATCAACTAAGCTAACCAAATAAAATTAATTAACAGAAAGTGAAAAACATGAATGAATTAGGAAAGTGAAGAGACAAGGGGTTCTAGAATAGTCAACTCCAGCGAGCTTGGTTTCTGGTGAAGGTCTTGAAAGTGTGTTCTTCGCTATAGTCTCACAAAGGAGATGGATTAGAAGTGGAGGTATGCGGCTTAGCAAAGATTGGGTCACAATTGAAACAACTACAAATCAACGCAACAACTTCATTCTTCGATAAGCCAAGTTGGGAACTTTATAAAGCACATGTATGCCTTCGTTATCTTTTCTCCTGACCCATAAGAATCTGATTTGCATTTGTTGTTGTTTTTTTGTTGATTGGTAGAATAGTTGTTGCAACAAAGTACCACAACTTGATGTGATATTAAAATTAAAACCAACTCTAAATCTTTTTACGGAAAGCTAATTGATAAAAGTATTGTACCTTTCCCTATTAATTATTCTTGATAGGATCAGCTTCAAAGAAACTAATACCACACATCAAAAATAATCTTTAAGGTCTAGCACAAATTTCAAAATCAGATACACTTTCGTAGTTGTTTCAAAAATGTAAGGTCACTCATGACCAAATTGACCAAACTTCTTTAAGCCAAATGACATAGGTTATCACATATTGCACTTAAATCCAGTAGAAAAAACCTCACTCAATGTTTATGTCTTAGTCTATAATCTTTGTACACCTTAAACTTTCACCATGTGGCATGATAGACAGACTATATAAACTCATCTTCGACATTACATTAGAGTTGAAGAATTTTTTTCTAAGTTTCTTAATTATACAATCAAAATGATATAAGTCACTGACCCTAATTTATCTGTTGTGAAGTTGAGTGAGCCTAAAATTAGGCTTATCCATGTTAATGATTTGCTTTGCAGTATTAGGAAGCTCCTGAAAGTTATTCACTATATAAGTACCTGGAAAATTAAAATCAACTCTAAATCTTTTTACGGAAAGCTAATTGATAAAAGTATTGTACCTTTCCCTATTAATTATTCTTGATAGGATCAGCTTCAAAGAAACTAATACCACACATCAAAAATAATCTTTAAGGTCTAGCACAAATACCAAAATCAAATACACTTTCGTAGTTGTTTCAAAAATGTAAGGTCACTCACCAAATTGACCAAACTTCCTTAAGCCAAATGACATAGGTTATCACCTATTGCACTTAAATTCAGTAGAAAAAACCTCACTCAATGTTTATGTCTTAGTCTATAATCTTTGTACACCTTAAACTTTCACCAGGTGGCACGATAGATAGACTATATAAACTCATTTTCGACATTACATTAGAGTTGAAGAATTTTTTTCTAAGTTTCGTAATTATACAATCAAAATGATATAAGTCACTGACCCTAACTTGTATGTTGTGAAGTTGAGTGAGCCTAAAATTAGGCTTATCCATATTAATGATTTGCTTTGCAGTATTAAGAAGCTCCTGAAAGTTATTCACTATATAAGTACCTGGAAAATTAAAAACTAAGTTAGCAAAAAAATATGTCAGGGTGTTGCCTTCCCTCAGAGTGTGGTTCAATCGGATAGGAACATCTTTCCTTATCCTGTTAATTGCTTCAACCTACTTAACCACACTCCATGGTACCTCTCAATTTTCATCAATGAAATTTTTTATAGATAGAGAATCAGTCGAGACCATTAGGGGCATTAAATTCCTTTCGATGAAAAATTGAATCCCCTCTCTTATAGCAATTGCTTTAGCAACAACATTGGTTGTAACTGATAACTTTCTCCCTTTAACCCCTTACAATGTCACCTTCATTGTTTCTCACACTAAAGCAACTGAGCTAGGACCAGGGTTGCATTTGAATGCACCATCAATGTTTCATGTGTACCATCCAGGAGGAGGATGTACCCATCTCACAATTTTGTAATCGTAACTGGGATGGCATCCTTTCAAAACTTCAACAAAATGAGGCCAGGTCTTAGATAAATTTTGCAAAAAAAAATATTTGGTAATAATAAACTTTTGAATAGTATCACTTGTATCCATAATAATCTTTTCAAAAGCATATAAACCACCATGAAGAATGATATTTTTGCATTTTCATAAGAACCAAACAACTATTTGAGGATAATATCAAATGATAGTTTTATATATTATAGATTCTTTGAATGAAGGGCAAAAAGTTCAAGCAATATTATGTTCTAAAGCATTAAATTATTAATATTTTAGCAAATAATTAATTTGTTTTATTCATTAAGTAAATGTTATGGCGCAAAAAAAAAGGATTGAGCTTCAATAGTCTCAGACCTCTCCTATCTACTTCTTTCCCCATACATTACCTATTTCTAGGTAGGGTAGAAATTCAATCCAGGCAATTGTGCTCTCGATCTGCTAAACATATTGACATTAAATTAAATGTTAGCTCTATCTAGTTACATGATAAGAATTTCATATGAGAAGGTTAAAAAGCTATTTTTTTTAAAAATCAACATCTTTCTTTAATATTTTCAATTCTCTTATTTATTTATTTATTTTGCCATAATTTAAGTAAGATTTAGATAAGGTCAAAATATTGATTTTGAAGTTTTAAATATTATGATGTTTATAATTGAAATAAGGAAAGATTTATAAATCTTTACCAAAGATTAATAATCTATAACCTTAACTAATATCAAAGTCCTAAATATTAGAATAAAAAATAAATCAATTATTTGAGGAAAATAGTAAATGACAGTTTTGTATATAGTAGAGTTTTTAAATTAAGGATAAAAAGTTAAAGCAACATTTCTAAGGGTATTCGTGCTTTTAAAGTAATATAGATATAAATATTCATTTTTACTTGTTCAATTTAAAAAATCAAAAGATAATTTGTAGTTTAATTTCTAATTTGCCTTTATTATTAAGTATTGTCATTTCTTAATACGTTTCTTAAAGTATTAATTTTTTTATATTTAAAAGGTGATATGGTATTCAATTTATTTAAAAATATGTCAAGTCAATAAGTGCTAAATAAATAAAAATGAATGAAAACAGTAATAATTATATTTGTCACTTATGGACTTTATACATCTTTTATTACTAATAAACAATTTCTAAGCATAAATTTCATTTTGGTATTTATGTAATTGTAGAAAAATCTTATATTCTTTATCTCTTTGTCAAGGGAGAAAAATTCTTTAATTGGTTCAAAATATTGTTTGTTACCTCAAAAGATTGATAAATAGGTTTGATATAAGAAGGTACATAGTTAATTTCAGTTGGATCTAAAATTTTAAAATTGGGACCGTTAAAAAGTCTAATTCATGGCTTATTAAAGAATGTAGTGCAGTGGATTGGGTTATTTCTTCCTTAATTAAAGGTTTCAGGTTTGAGATCTAGATATGAAAAAATTCTTCGTATGGAGTGAGTCCCACTGAATGGAGCCCTATGCGGCGCAAATCATGAATAATTGGACACTAATGTAGATATGAGACATCGAATGAGAAATTAAAGAAAATAGAGAGATTATAATCCTAAGAAGAGTTAATGTTTTGTAATGAAGTGAGTTTAAGTTTTTTTTGAGAGAGATGCAATTTTTCTTAACTAAGAATTAATGTCAATATGATTATAAATATGTACACACGGTGGATAAGAAATGCATAATCTTTAATATCTGAAGTTGCACCAATGAAAATGAAATTTGTTTTCCTAATTAATTCAAGTCAGGTAGCTTATAAGAAAATTTATATTTAGCATATTTTTAATGTACCAAAAAAGAAATTGTAGAACCTTTAGTTATGTACGAAAATTTATATTTTATTTTTTCAATAAAAAGGAGAAAGAAACGCACTATTCCTAAAAATTGAATAGAAAAATCATACATTGTTATAAAATAAAAGTAGAATACTAAATCAAATGAAAAACGTAGAAAGAGGAAAAGGAAAACAGAAAGTATTAAGAAGACGAAAGAAAGAAAAAAGTAATCAAGGAAGAGAGAGAGTTATAGTTTTCTTTTCACTTTCTGTGTGTTTTCATTATTATTTTCAAAACCACTTTATTGGCATTAAGGAGTATTAATATTACTTAGAGAAGATAGCTTTCTACAGTAAAGGTGGATCCATGGACATCCACCTATTTACGACACTCCTCCTTGAATGTTCATGTACAAAGAATGAAAGAAAATATACATAATTATTGTAATACACATTATTTGCTGCCTCATTATAAGTTGCTGGAAGAAAGTTACTTGTAAGCTGATTGTAGGAACCTACTTGCAAAGCTACTTGTAAGTTGCTTATAAGAACCTGCTTGCGGAGCTGTTTGTAAGTTGCTTATATGAATCTGTTTGTAATCTGCTTATAAGTATATGCTGGCATAGGAACCTGATTGTTAAGTTGCCTTCTTGATTTTAAACTTATCCAGAAAATTGTATAGTGAGAAAAAAAACCTTGATTAATGGAAAAAAAGTGCAGCGCGAATTTACTCCCCCTAATTAAAACATCACTAAATTCTTGTAAAGACTGACAATCTTATACTTAGCCTTCCAAATATCGATATTGATTGTGTCTTTGTGACCAAATCACATTCATGAAGATGTCGCATCGTTGAGCCTATCATAATATATTATTTTTTGTTTATTGGATATGTGAGTTCAACCAAAGATAATCACTCAATTTGTGACCTCGTCGGTGTAGACAAATTGCTCATTCAACTTGTTTGTAGCAATAGTCAAGTGATAGAGATTTTCATGGTAATAAAATTGACTGTCTTGTAGAATAATATGATATGAAAGTGTTTTCACATGAAAACAAATAGATTTCTTGAGATCATACTTCATATAAATAAAATGATTTCCTGCAGTTTCATAACCAATAAACCTTGACATGCTTGCTTCGATAAACAAATTTATAAATCAATATTTCATTTTCTTTGATATCTCTATCGATAGGAGTAATATTATATTTGCAGGTACATTAATAAAATTATTATATCATGGATAATATTGTAGGATACATAAGTGTACCAATTTTACTATGACATGGTATTTTCTAACCATTTTAATGAAATCAAAATTGATCGTTATGCTAAACAATCGCATAACCATTGGGAGACTATTTAATGGAGTCGTTTTAAACCTTTTAAATCCTTTAGGGATTTTCATATATTTTTATTGTCTAGCTAGACATGATAATCTCTCAGTATACGTACTCAAATTTTTCATATATTGTTAGACCGAAAGAAATATCCACCAAAGGAGAACACATCTTCATATAATAATGTCAAGACTTTTGCGAAAAAAATTTATATCCCAAAGCACAAGCCATACTTTATATTTTATGATTTTACTTGTCGTAGATTAATTCATTTGTACTCCACTGATATTATATCTTACTATATGGATTTTAAGTCCAGAATATCAGTTTTCATAGTGAAACAAAATATATTTGAATTACGTATTTTATTGGCTAATTATTAATCTTTTCATACCATTTGACAAAATTAAATTAATTCAACATCCTTGTTACCATTTATAATTTGAGTGCTATATTATATTAAAGATATCGTCGACGGTTATTTGATATCGATTCTAATATAATATAACTTGTCAAGCTCTCTTTATTTTTAATCATTTTCATGTATCTGAACCTTTGCCAAAATTTTATTAAGTGTTATGGCATGGTGTTATTTCTAAAGCACTTGCCTCATTATTATGACCATCTAGTCCATATGCTCCTCTTCTTCACCATCTTCGAGGGAGAGAAAAACCTTACATAAAACGCATCAGTGAGCTCCTCCCAAGAAATGATTGATTCCCTTGGTAAATCGGCCAACCACTTCGTTGCCTCCCCCATTAGAGAAAAGGAAAACAAACGAAGTCGGACCGACTCTTGAGTGATGTTCTTGAAAGAAAATGGCCCACACACATCCACAAAATTTCTGATGTGGTCACGAGGGTCCTCATGAGTAAGTCCTCCAAAGAGACCCTTCATTTGCAACAACTCATATCACATGAAACACCGCATTGCCCACAGTCGAAGACAATCAAATAGCACCCGCACATCCTAACTGATCTTCATTGACATCATGCAAGTTTCTTATGTCATCGTTGTTCCCAAGTTGGTTGGCATTACTCCCATTAACGCTCATATCTTCACCTGTTTTAGAGCAGCCAACAAAGAACACAAATAAGTTGACTCAATTACAAAAGAAAAATAGTTCATGACTAAACTTCAACAAAAGAATTCTAAACAACACTCCCCGGTAGCGGCACCATTTTTGATAACGCTCAACTACACTTCATCCGATTCAAAGTGTAGGTGGTCGCTAACAAGTATAAACCCAACTAAGAGTTGCAGTCGATCCCACAGGGAGTGATACGATAAAGAATTCGATTAAGAAGTAAAATAGTGTTCTAATCATTTATAGATATAGATATTTTCGCAACAATAAAATAAATGACAATGTTTTGACAATTAATGTCAAATGGGGGAATTTGGGTAACCGAATTACGACAATTGAGAACGGGGTAAACAAATAGAGAGGGTTTCTTGGGAGTGTGATAAATTGAATGCCAATTTAGCAAAATAGGTGATCATTATTTACTAAAAGTCATTGAATCTCAGTGGGTAGGCTAGACTTTGGGTGCAATATCCATTTCTCAATCGACTATTACGAATCGAGCGAGTTCTTTTGAACCTCGACAAACACAACACAGATTAATAGCCCAATACCTTACTCAATCTACTTTTTCAAGCGAGATTTGTAAGATTGCATTCAGACCCACTTTCTCAAGCTAAATCCGTAATAACACAATCACTACAATCATCAACTAATAATTTAAATCTAACACTTCTTTCTCAAGCAAGCTTAGAGTACTAAACTAGAATTGCATTTGCAACTACAATTCCTTAATTAAAACACAAACTATTAATTAAACCCACTTCAAATCAACAATAAAATATGTAAATAACAACACCCATTAGCTAATTAATGTATTCAACTACATAATCACACCCCCAAGAATGGAGTTTTTAGCCAAAATAATAAAGAACAAGAAATCGTTACCAACGAAATTTTCCATCATGTTGGGCAACAATCCACAAGTCTCAAATGCTTAAAATTTAGTTAAAAATCAAACAAACTCTAAATCTCTACTAAAAAGTGTAAAAACAATGCTTTAGAATGTTCAAGATCAAAAACATAGAACTGGACAATGTGAGAACTCCTTTTCTTCTTTTCAAAATTGCATTTATGCGTTCCCAAAATTTCAGCATCGGAGTCACTCGGTGAAGTAAGTCAGGCTCGCCGACACGATCGGCGATGTGCCGAGTGCTCTCTTTCTTGCCTTTAGACTTGTCTTTTCACCAATTGCTCTGTAACTTTTGGCGAGGTAGGTCGGACTCGCCGACCTAGTTGGCAACGCGTCGAGTGCTCCTCTTCTCATCTTCGTGACATGGCTTTGCACCACCTCTGTCTGTAATATTTGGCAAGCTAAATTGTCATCACCAAACACTTCGATGAATCATCGAAAATACTTGTCTGATCACCAAGTTGGTTTTGTCCATGGGCTGGTCTGCTGGAACTTTAGGCGAGTACCAATTTTTCTTTCCAACTTTTACAGCTTTTTTGCTCCTTTTTGCCTCGTAGTGTCCTTGCCTTGCTTTTTTGCCTTCATTGTTACATATTAACATGTTAACATCAGTTATGAGCATGAAATGGGCATTGAGGACACTAAATCTTTGAAATATTGAGCCTTAAATAAGTCGAAATCCCCGACTCATCAACATCCCAAAAATTTCTAAGTTAAGACTCGAGTCATTCTTCATGGTGAATAAGATTTTTACCAAGTGATTCTAAATTTTCTTAGATGTTAAGGTCACTAGAATCCCCTAGCATAAAGTTGAGTTGAAAACTTTCTTTTCGATTGAGTTTCACTAAGATATTTCACTTCGGTCAACTTCAAATGACCATATCTTTTAGAACATAAAGAATTAGGTGGCCTATGAGCTATCAAATTGAAGTTCTTTGAGTCCTCTTTCCAACGCCGCCAAATTTCCTAAATTTCAGGCTCCGAGTAAAAAGTTGTACCCGTTTGAGTGAAGTCTCTAGTTAAGGCATTTCATCCGTTTGAGAAAAGAATATTTTGGTCTTTTCCTTTTCCCCACTTGTCTTGACACATTTTTCCTAACCTAATTAAGGGTTCAATTAGATTCTATATTACCTATTCACGTTTAAAACACTTAGGATTTTTATAGTGGGGTTTCAAGAGGAGAAAAGCTAGGTTTTCAAAGGTTCATCAAGTTTCCATGGATTTCGTCAAGAACATAGTTCTTTCCAGGTATGTAACGCTTCCCATAGTGATGGACTTGTTCGTCCTCACTCCAATCATGTAGTTCTTCCATTAATTCATTCGTGAAATCATTTATGTAAAGATTCTTGAGTAGTTCTTGAGTTTTAGCCCCATTCTTTATCAATGAAGGTTTCTAGTTCTTGAGGTGAGGGTCTTGTGAATGAGTGGTGTTTCTTGATATAATTTGAGTGAGATATTATTGAAAATTTGTTGGGTTTATGAATCAAAGAGAGTTTGTAAGAAGCCAATCGATTCTAGATGAGTTAGGTCCCGAAATTGAACAAGAAAATTTGTTGAATTTCTGGGTCCGAGCTGGGGAAATACGCCCCCATAGCGCCATGAGGGTTGGCGTCCTACGCCAGCAGTGCGCCCCCAAGTACTCCCAGTACTTTTGGGGTTAGCGCGACATGCCACTAATGCGCCAAGGTCGCCTGCCCTTTTTCTTCTCCATTCTTCATCTTGTATGTGTTCCTTTGAATCGTGTCTTCGTTATTTCCTTGATATTAAATCTTAAAGTCTTCATTAATCCTTGAGAGATCCTACATATCCTAATTATATCTCTTAAGTTACACTTCGAATTGAAGTAAAGTTAAGAGGAAAGTTCAAGAGGTCCCTTTTAAGTCATTTTGAGAAGTGTTTGGAATTAGCTATAGACTTGATATAAGTCTTGAGTAAATGATTATGAAAATGAGAATATTTGTATTCATGAGTCTTTATTGTTACTAAGATCCTTGAGTTGAGTCGTTCATGTCCACAATTTCGTATGAACCTTATGAATTCAGTATTCTTGAGTTTTTGAGTCCTTGAGTTCTGAGTATTGAATTTCTATATTGTTATTGAGATCCTTGAGTTGATTCATTCATGTCTATATTTTCAACATGAACCCTACTTTGAGTTATAAGTCTTGAGAGTCTTTGGAATCCAATCACTTTTGTTTAAACTGAGTTTTTGAGAAAGTAAAGAGGTGTTTGAAAAAAAGTATAAGGGAACTAATTAAGTAGTCCCAAACATATCTTTTTGGTTATATTGAGAAGAAAACTATAATTCATGATTAGTATGACAATCGAGTATGCCATCAATGTGTAAGCAGTATGACATCTAGATATGCCATCAATGTTTATGCAGTATGACTTCCCGAGTCATCAATGATCAGATCACAATTAACAATGATTTTAAACTATTTTTGAGAAAGTAAAGCAGAGTTTCAGAAAAGTATAAGAGTTTTCAGTTTTTATAGATCGATCTTGGACTTGAAAGATAAGTCCATAAGTATACGTTTTAAATACAAGTTTTCAACAGAGTCTTTAAAGAGTCAAATGGTTTCATATGTAAGTATGATTGATGTTTTTGAAAAGTACTTCAGTAATGTAATAGTTCCTTTCTTTATAAAATGTGATTGAGGAAAGTGAAAAGTAAAGTAATGTAATAGTCCCTTTCTTTGAAAAGGGTGAATTGAGCATAAAGTTATATTGATTATTTTGGGAGTAGTGTTGAGCATCGAATTGGGTTAGAGTCTTTTATAATTTGGAAGTCCCATAAAACTACGTAACCAGCATATATAGAATAGGATATCATTGATTCTTCATGCGACTCCTCACTACCTCTGAGAAGGCCTATTAGATGGATCCATAGTCACGATATCATCCTATACCCCCGCAAAGTATAGGATGACCCTTGCAACGTGGGTGAAATGTTGTATTATTGCTAAGCTCATAGTAATGATTGTCGGTTAGAGAAACTCCCCACAAATTAAAGTATGTTATTTTCATATTGTTTTTATTGCATATCTTATTGTAAAACTTAAATGGTTTTCACTTCATGTTCATGTATTGATTTAGTTGAGTTGCTTTCAGTCATTCAGTTCAGTTATTTGCTTATTCATCCATATTGCATACTTGTACATTGCATGTATTGATGACATTCAACATGCATCCTTTTATGATGCAAATACAGGTGTTCAGGATTATCAACAGTCGCTTCGTTGAGATCACTCTACACTCCAGTTAGCTTTGGTGAGCCTCCTTGTATTCTAGAGGACTTCACAGTTACTTTCTAGCTAGTAGTTTTGAGGTGTCGTGGGTCTTTTCCCGATATCCTTCCTTAATATTAGAGGCTTCATAGATAGACAGAGTCGAGGTGTCTTTCAGTATTTACTTTCTTTTGAATTATTTTACAAACTGTAAGTATTTCTATTGAGTATTGTTCATACTTTATGAGTTGAGTATTTGAGTTTAATGAATTTAATTCAGTTTTAAGCTTATGTATGTTTGAGTTAGTCTTCCGCTTGTAGTCAGCTAGGATGAGGGTTCGCTTGGGGACCAACAATGGTTCTCGAGTGCCAACCACGTCCAGGGTGTAGGTTCGGGTCGTGACAGAAACATGAAAAGTCTGGAAAAATTTAGCACCTCTCCTTATTGCTTTTAGTAT
The DNA here is from genome assembly GCF_000226075.1 of Solanum tuberosum. NCBI lineage: Eukaryota > Viridiplantae > Streptophyta > Magnoliopsida > Solanales > Solanaceae > Solanum > Solanum tuberosum. The sequence continues at coordinate 449,993 of NW_006239013.1, read as the reverse complement.
TTTGTTTTTGTGTGCATAATCCATCACCACCACTTTGTCAATCTTCCCTTTCACTATCACTTTCTTTATTCCTACATCATGAACACATATTAATATCCATCTATTCACCAAATTTGAACATAATATATAGTAATTAATTAGTGATTACCTTATAATTTAGAGAGACATTTTCACACTCTTTCCTCCTGTATTCCAATCATCTCTACAAATATTAGATCGAAACAACCAGAAATTAGAAAGGATATAAGTGTACAGACTTCCATCACTCCATATTCATGAAGTTCGATGGAGTGACTAATTAATTAAGCAATGGATGGAGCAGCAACAAATAAGAGAAACAATCACTATTGTTATAAGTCTTGATGTTTTTGAAAAACAAATTAGGGAAACAATCCTTGAGTTGATTCATTCATGTCTATATTTTCAACATGAACCCTACTTTGAGTTATAAGTCTTGAGAGTCTTTGGAATCCAATCACTTTTGTTTAAATTGAATTTTTGAGAAAGTAAAGAGGTGTTTGAAAAAGAGTATAAGGGAACTAAGTAGTTTCAAACGTATCTTTTGGTTATATTGAGAAGAGAACTATAATTCGTGATTAATATGACAGTCGAGTATGCCATCAATGTGTAAGCAGTATGACATCTAAATATGCCATCAATATTTATGCAGTATGACTTCTCGAATCATCAATGATTATATCACAATAAACAATCACTTTTGTTATAAGAGAAAGTGATTATGATGTAGTTGCTTAGTGGAGTGATGTGTAATATAAATTAAAGCCACGTGTGACGTGATCTTTATTATTTCTTTTTTATCTTTACTAGTATATGTACCCGCGCGTTGCGCGATTAGTTGATAAATATAATCATAAAAAATAATTTATTGACAATTTCAAAATTTAAATTATTGTAAAATAATATTGTAAAGTTTATTTGAGAGAATATTTTTGCATCTTGATATATTATAATAGAATATTTATGTAAATAAATTAATATATCAGTGTGGTTCATAAAACTTGTTCAATTTTAATAATTTGTTACTTTTCAAGAACCTATAATATATAAATCGCTCGATTAAAGTAATTATCATATACAATTTTTTCTAAAATTATCATATAACGAAAGCTTTACCATCAAGTTTAAATACCAAAAAAATATATCTTGTATTAAATTTAAGTGATCATAACAATTGATGCATGTGTAAGATTACCCTATATTCACACAAAATATAGATTATAATCATAAATGTTATATTTTCATTTTTACAAAATAAAAATAATCATCATATATTCGCTAAATAAAGACGAAAAAGTGATATTCACTTTTAATATTATTTTAAAATAATCATAATTATTTATTTTGTAATTTTTTATTTAGCTTAAGAAAATACTGATAAAATAAAATATTATTAACACACTTTTTTTATTGATTATAAAATTATGTAGTAGTGGATGAGAAATGAAGAGTTATGAAAATATTTTATCTGAAACTGTTTTTTTTTCTCTTTCCATTAACATATTCATTTAGATAGAATATATAAAGGGACTTTTAAAACTAAAAAATATTGAAAATTGAATCATTTTTAAATAATTAGTTTTAAATAAAAAAAAGTGGAGAGAAAATAAAAGTTGTTTTGATGTCCTTCATTAGTATTTTTTTTGTTACATTTTTTACAATAAAAGAAATTACTTCTCTTTTTTTTTTTTCAAATTTTAAATAGTTAGATTAAAATTTTGTTTTGTAATCTCTAAAATACTGTATTATATACTTTCCAATTGATGCATGTGTACGATTGTCTTATATTCAAACAAAATATAAAATAAAATCATTATAAGCAGAAATATTGTATAAATGTTAATAAACAACATATATTTACTAAATAAAGACAAAAAATTGATATTAACGGTTAAAAAACATTTCAAATTGACGTATTTATTTATTTTGTATTTTTTATTTATTTAGTTTACGACAACTATTGATCAAATAAAAAGTTATCAAAATAGTTTTTCATTGATTATAAGATTGTATAACAGTGGATGTGTGTTGACACCCAATTTTGACCGACCTTTAACCCTTTTTGGTAATGTTATTCGATTAAATACGTATTTTTTTTAAGTGTTTCGAGTTCAAAATTTTAATCGATTTTGTCTAAAAATTATATATTTAGTATGCATGCTTTATAAAAATTGTTGTAAATACTATTAAAATATTTTAAAATTATTAGTGAAACTCGAAATAATTCAAAAGTTTTAAAAATTTAAGTGACTAAAACTATTATAATATTTGTAGTATTTTAATTGAATAACATTTCTTTAAGTTTCCTCCAAATCATTTAATTTTTAGCCCATTCTGATCTAATTCCTTTCAATTCTAGCTTTTTCCTTATCCAATTCATTAAAATTCTAGCCACCTCAATCCAATTTCGTTTTTCAACTATAGCCTCTTATATCAATTTTAGTTGCAATTTTAACCAATCATTCATTGCAATTATAACCCTTTTGTCCAAATCTTGAAACATTAGTTTAAATCCTAACCGTTCATCCTTTAAATTAAATTCAAGATCAAATCTCAGCCCTACATCTTAATAGATTCAAGGGTCCAGATTTAAAATCTTCTAACTTTCCTATTTTATTTCTAAAAGAACCCAAACCCTAAGATGGTTCTTCATTCTCTCTTCTTCCTCTTCAAGTAGCGCCGCAGCAGCTTCATAGTTGCTCCTCCTCCTCCGTCTTTGCTCCGGCGAAGACCATTGCCATATCCGGCGCCCTCTCTCTCTCCCTTTCCTCATCGGCTCCGCCGGCTTCCCCTTTTCCTGTCTCCCCTTACCTCTTCTCCTTTCTCTCTTCCCTTCGCTCTTTCTCCTCTCCGTCCAGCAGCCACCAGGCGAGGCCACCGGTGGAAAACCAATAGCAGCAGCCGGCAAGGAGAACATCAGCAGCAGCCTGCAACAACAACTCTGCAAGCAGCGGCGATGGCGAGACAACGAGACCCCTGCTCGTCCGCTCCTTTCTACTCTCATTCTGGCCAGCAACTCCAGCGAACGAACAGAGTAACGGAGCTTGTTTGCACATCGATGTTTGGTTGGTTTGAAAACGAATCTCGACAGATCAGTCTGGTTAGTTTTCTTTTAAAATTTCGGATCATAGATGCTCAGTTCGTATATGAAAAGGGACCTAATTCCTATGTTAATTTAACATGATTCATCGTGATTTTCTGAACATTGGTTCATTTTTAGTAGTGTTTTGGGAAGCGAGAAGCGGGAAAAAGCGACGAGGGCTCGCTTCACAGAAGCGAGAAGCGAGAAGCGAAGCGCGCGCTTTTTTTAAGTAAAGCGATATTTAGTATAAAAATAAAAAAATATTAAATAACTGAATAGAGGTAATATATTCTTAGATTAAAAGTAAATAGATAGTCAATAATACTCATAAGTCATAACATATAAAGCAAAAAATCAAAAACATAATTAAATCACAAAAGAATCAAACTCCTATTCTTCAACAAGATCCTCAAACTCTTCAAGTGCCATAACCAAGGGTTCTACTTGGTCATCATCTTCTTCATCATCAGAAGGCTCATCAACAAGGTTTCGACTTGAACTGGAACCTCTAGCTCCTCTTTCATTGCCCCTTAAAGTACTCCTCCTAAAACTATAAATATTCTCCTCAACACCACTTGCCATAGAAACATCACCATAAGTGAGACTTTCTCCTTCATACACTTCTTCATCTTGGTGATCTTGGGGTGCTCCGGTTAACCATTCATTTGCCTCATCAATACTATCCAACAAAATTGGATCAATGGTATTACGAGCATTGTAACGACGCGCCAATGTTCTATTATATTTGATGAACACTAGATCATTGAGGCGTGTCAACTCAAGCCTATTTCTCTTTTTACTATGAATCTGCACATAGTAGAAAGGAATTAATAGGACTTAGGATGATTAAGATACCTATTAATTTAGTAATAATGTAATGTAGTTTCTCACATGTTCATACACGCTCCAATTTCTCTCACAACCGGATGCGCTACAAGTTAAACTTTGCACTCTAATAGCAAACTGTTGCAAGTTTGGGACATTATGACCATATTGCATCCACCATTCAACTGTAGAAGAGTTATTT
>NW_006239013.1:443917-444789 GCF_000226075.1 Solanum tuberosum | reverse complement strand
GGGGGGCTTCATTCCAGGGCCATATTGGCCGACTGCCTCAATGAATTCACCAAAACTCTCTGTGTAATTAACACAATTGAAAGGAAGCCCTGCATCATACATCCACCTAGCAAAAGCAGATACAACACGATCCCTCAAAATCTTTCTAGAAGATTCTAAGTCAATAGGTCCACCTTTTCTCTTTTCGTTTGGTTTTTGCGAGAAATAGAGATTCATAGGACCCTTGATAGTGCTATTGATGGAAGACCCACTCCCACTACTTGAAGGCATCCTTTGATGCTTTGAGGGAGGCCCCATTGACATATTTACTTCAGCTTCATCATCATCCATTTCATCATTATCAACAAGATTAACCATGGATGCTTCATGGTTCATTTGAATTTTAAACTCATTTTTCTTCAACAAATATTCTTTGATCTCTTCCTTCACTTTATCCGGGACGTTCGGACATACTTTTACATCTCTATAGCCACCGATAAGATGCTTTTTGTGACGAAATATTCCGCCATTGTATGTCACATCACAAAAGCTACATTTAACTTTTGTGTTACTACCCATAGGAGTTCCATACGCCCAAGCCGGATCCCTTTTTTGTGACATTTTGAATAAGAAAATACAACTTCACTAGTTACTACAAGCAAAAAAGAAGTGTCACTTAGTAACAAAACAACAAATTTACTAAGTAAGAAAAATAAAGACTATTAAGATTTAAGAGCAGCAACCAGAGCAGTCACACTGTATTGAAATAATAAAAAAAAATAGAGCAGCAAGCATACACACATCACTGATCACAGTCACTATATAGAAATAAAAAAGAAAACAGAGCAGCAAAAGAATTGGAAAAAACAGAGCAGTAATATTAATTGAAAAAA
>NW_006239013.1:415498-443696 GCF_000226075.1 Solanum tuberosum | reverse complement strand
CCTGGCAGCAACCAAAAATAGAAAAAAAAGTCTCAGATCAGTCGCAAAGAAGAAGAAAAGAAGAGAAGACGAGAAGAAGAAGAGAAGAAGAAGAGAAGAAGAAGAAACTTACAACAGCAGAGAAGAAGAAGAGAACTTACGCTAGCAGAGAAGAAGAAGGAGAAGAGCAGTCGCAGCTTCTTAGTCCAAAAAAGAATTTGAAGTCGCGAAAGAGAATATTAAGTCGCATAAGGATTTCAGCAATTAAAAAAAAAACTTACAATTTTAAAAAAAGAAACCCTAAACTGTTACCTTGTACAAAAAAAGAAAAAAAAAAAGAAACCCTAATTAGCGCTTTTTCAAATTAAGCGCGCTTTTTTTACGCTTTTGCTTTTCTGCGCTTCTCGCTTCTACAGTAGAAGCGAGTGCCTTTTCAATGTCGCCTCGCTTCACGAAATAAAAGCGCAGGGGCCTCGCCTCGCCTCGCTTCTCGCTTTAAGCGCGCTTTTCTGCGCTTTTTACAACACTGGTTTAGATTGATTTAAAATTCTGTCCAGTGACTTCAATTTGGGATTATGAACCGATAATTTTCATGGTATATATCAGTATCTCAGTAAATTCCAGCATGATTAATCGAGTGATGTTATTAAATTAGGTGTTTGTTACTTGTTTTATTATGGTATTATTTTCCTCTACATAGAATCTGCTATATCCATGTACCATCTTGTCATGTTAATTGACCAAGAATTAGTCCATGCAATTTACAAGGTAATCATTTCTTCCCTTAAATAAAATCCTTTTATACTTGATATATGTAATTTTGACTTAGAATCGCCATTAGTTAATATTTCTTACCGTATTTATTTGTAGACAGATTTTTGACATGTTAAATTTGGTAAAAGCATGCTTATATATGATAAAATGTGGTGTCATATTATAGACTCAATATGTGTCTCGCTAATTGACTGAATCCATGCGTATAAAATTGTGCTCTTCGCCTTAATTAAATAGTATAGATTCATACTGATTTCTTATATTTGGTAAAGATTTTGACTGATTTGACTCCTTTTTGTTAAGGAAACAAATTTTCCTTATTTTCTCTCATTAATAATTATCCTCTTCCTTTCGTGTGCCCCTTCCCACTATAAAAAGAGACCATTTCCCCCTTATTTGGATAGACTTACAAAGACCCTACTCACACTTGAATACTTTGGAAAATATTGCTCTCTACTTTAAAAAATAATTCTGGTGAATTCCAAGGAGTATCTATCCACTTTGTTTTGTTGTGTACGGGTCTATTTGAATTAAGTTCGACTACATTGCTGATAACTATACTCTGCATAATCGGTTAGCTCTTTTTTCCATTAGTTTACATTTTGTCTTGCATCATCTATTCTGAATATTGTGTGTTTGAAATAAATAAATAAATAAAGCACCCAGGTCAGTCTTCTTAATCTGTGTTCTATGCTTGACTTTATACTTCCGTGATTAGTTGAAATATGTTTGTGTATCCGTTTCCTGCTCATAAGTATGAAATAATTAAATGTCATGTGTGTTGCTTATATATATGAAAGTAATTTGTTGCTATTTGATATTACGATTGTTTTGCCATTATATATATATATGTGTGTGTGTGTGTGTTACATTTTTTCCTTCTAGCAGGTTCTTGAACGTAGAGTTCAAGATGTTGTAGAGTCGCCATGGGAGGGAAACACTAGTCAAGCTGAATTTATTTAATTGTGTTTTGTGCATTATTTAATTTCTATTATTATTTTGTAATAATTTGTATAACTCTCAACTTTCTCTCTATATATGAAATATTTGGGGAATCGTCTAAGGGGAGGGGGATATATGTGCTAACTATTTATTTATTTATTTTGTTTATGTGTGATTATTATAATCTATCTATCGCTTGAATCGTAGAATTGTGCAAACATATTAGAATCATTTAAATAAGTGGTTTAAAATCAACCTTTATTCATAACTTTATCCGACCAATCAACCTAGAATAAATATGTCATAATTTTGACTTTTAGAATCTCGCCTTGCATGTTAATATTGTTAAAATGTGGGAAATTGACTAATAATTATTAGACACCATGCCTATAGGTTTTATGAATCTTATTATGATTTTCAGTATGTTCTATTTAAAAATTATGATCATAAGGATTATCCTTACTTTACATGTTTTGGGCTTAGAAATCATGCATATAGGTTTAAAACTTTGTTACATAGTAGATAGATACCATGCCTATTGAAATTTAAATATCACTCAATATATCATTCGGGTGTAGAAATCATGCCAATAGGTTGTCGATCTTGTTCCTTACTTAGAAATCATATCCATAGGGCTTAACTAATAAAATTGATGTTTAAATAATGTTCGTGTGTTTTAATAATTCAAGCTTGTCATTTAATAAAACAAATTCTAATTAATTTGCTAATAAAATTCCAGCATATCAATCACTTAAGATTGCATGTCTATAGGCTTTTAGCAAGTTAATGATTGTTTTCTGCTCACTGTTAATATTTCTTGCATTTAAACTACTGCTTTTCCACCTATTTTAAAAGTAATCAACTAATTGCTAGCATGTTATTTAAAATCTACCATGTTTGGTTATTGTCGAACGTAATTAATCAACTAGCATGTTAATCACTTAGATAGCATGTCTATAGGCTTCTACTAATTTTCAGCATGTTTTAAAATAGAAATAAATCTGTATGAATATTCTCTATTCAAAATAAGTAATTTCTGCATTAATATTAAAATCTGCTACTGTTTTCTGCATTTACTACGTGTTTGTCCTAATTAAAACCAGCTAGTGATTAGTTACTGCTATAATAATTAAATCTGCTACTGTTTTCAAATAATTCTGTATGTGTGATCACTTTTCTTCTATATTTTAAATTCAAATAAAAAAAAATGTTATGTCATTAATTTTTGCCCCCTCTAAAATCAGTTTAACACTAATTTCTGTATGAATACTTGTTCTGCCACTAAATCATTTACTGTACTTGCTATTTGCTGCCATGATCAAAATCTGCTTAAGATTAATTTCTGCAACAATAAATTGTTTTAGTAATATATTTGCCATTTTAAAATCAGTGATAATTATGTCATGCATCTGTGATAATTTTCCTACCACTTTTTAAATTAGTTAATAATTGCAAATTAATTATATTCTACATGTGTAATAATTTTTGGCCCTCTATATTCAGTAAATATTATTGTCATGCTGCTTATTTTGCATGCACACACTTAAGCACGAGACCTTTCACTTTATGTGTGTTTGCTAGCATGCTAAATAACCTAATCTAGAGGCCAACATGAGACTTTACGTGCTAACTGTTGTCCTATTTGTTTTGCTTGGTGTCTAGGGGGCCTATTAGAAGCCTATATTTATTTCTCGTCTAAAACCATCCCAACAGTAGTCCAATGCCTCTGGGACATTAAGCGGGGGCGCTAAACACCTTTTAGAGACGAAAATGCATGCGGAAGGTGGGGTAGGGGTAGTTTAGGCCCTACGGATATGATGACATCGACTCAGGTTTAAAGCGACAAACCCTGGTTCTGTCTGTTCCTACACGAAAGCCTATCGAAAAAATAAAGAAAAGTCGAGTGCTTATCTGTAAAGTCCTTTAGAGTCTCCCTTTCCTTTTGTCCCTTTATTTGTTTATAATTACAATTGTTTGGGGTAGCTTAAATAAAATATAAAAATTATTTGCTTATCTACTTTTGCAATTTTTGTCTCCTCGTTTATCTCTTTATTAATTGTTTAATATTTATTTGTTATTATGTTATCACTTAGTCTTACATGCTTAACTAATTAATTAAAATAACAAAAGTGCCCTTAATTGTTAAATATTATATTATCACCTAGTTTTGCATGTTTAATTGATTAAATGAAGTTATCTTAATTATTAAATATTATGTTATCACTTAGTAAGCGTGTTTAAATTAAATAACCAATAAATGAAGTGGCCTTAATTGCTACTTGTAACCCCATATAAATTGCATGAGATACGGTCGGGACCCACATTTGTGGACCTCGAGGGATGCCTAACACCTTTCTCTTGAGGTAACTTGAACTCTTACCCGATCTCTGGTTCGTTGACCTTTAGTTAGATTTAGTTAGGTTAGATAGGTGCCTTAACGCGCCTTTATTCGTTAAGTGGGACTCTTCAATCATTCAACAGTCCAAAAGAGTTGTTAGGTCGAAACCCATTTTGCGAAAAATGGAGCGCAACAAAATGGCGACTCTATTGGAGATATTAGGTTCTAACCATTATGTGTTTCATGCTTTATGAGGGGTTTACTTTATTAGATTATTTCATTGTTTATTTGGAATTTATCATGCTAAGTTGTTATTTGATTTCCGTGTTTACTCGCTTTCCTTATATATGTTTATTTTATGTTTAGTCTCTTTCCCACTTTCTTATTTGTTTATTTTCATGTTTCACCCTTTCCCTTTTCCCTTATTTGAGTATTTCCATGTTTAATCCCTATTCCCTTTTCTTATTTGCTTAATTTATCTTATTTATTTATGTATTTATTTATTTATTGCTTTTTATAACTGTATATATGTTACTGCTTTCCATCTATATGCTAAATGCTTACTGATTTTACCGTGATGTTGTGTCTTTGCACCTCTCACAACTATTCCAATTCTCTTCAAACACCCAATTATAGAGAATCGACATATGCGTGGATGGAACGGGTAGTATTACTACCGGGAAATCACGAGCCTTCTCGCATAGAATCCCTTCCAAGTCCGTGTCAAGTCAACTCTTAGAAATCTTACTTAGGTCATACATGCTACATAAACCCTAGATGGTTTGACCCTCAGTATCAATTCACATAATTAGTAGCCATCCTATCGTCTAAAGGGCCCCAACACCCTTTAGACAAATTGCATATTTATGTGTCAATGTGATCACAATAATTAAATTAAGCCAAACATTGCCAAAATGGAGTTTAGAATCTGTTTGTTGTTTGTTTGCAGAGTCATGGCCTATCCTCATTTTCCCAACACACAAATGGTGGTCAAAGTGAATCCTACCCTGAAAATTTGGTGGAAGGATATTAAGGGAAATCGAGGACTAGAGGCAAAGGAACTGTTAGGTGGCCTTACTGCTTTAATCTCCGTCGAGTCAGACCGTAACTTGATCAAGGCACTATTGAAATTTTGGGATTCTGAGAGATTAGTGTTCAAATTTAGGGATTTTGAACTAACCCTGACAATTGAAGAGATTTGTTGGTTTCTTTATCTTCCTTACAAAGAACGTGAAATGATTGTACCACGCAAGCCAACACCAAGGTCCTTTTCGAAGCAATTGGGAATGCATAATAATCCGAGTTTACTTTGTTTGAAAGAAGGATAGATTTCTTTGGAATTTCTATACTCACATTTTGGAGAGGAGGAAGGTCATGAAAACTTTCACAGGAAATTTGCTTGCTCTCCTGTGAAATGGGAAAGATACCGTCTTAATGCTTTCGCTGTTGCACTGTTAGGCTCATTAGTTTTCCCTAGGGAAGGAGGAAAAATACACATTAGCCTAAGTTATATGGTCCGTATGATGTCTCCAGGTGGGAAGACCATAGTTCCCATGATACTGGCATAAATTCTAAGAGCATTGACTAGGTGCACCAAGGGTAAAATATACTTTCAAGGGGTGATATTTCCTATTGCAACTATGGGCCGTTGAGCACTTCTACAAGAGAGATAATTTGGTAGACATTTTGAGAGGGGGTGTGGGGACTAACATTATTAATCATCCCACAAGGATGAAGTACTTTTCTTCCCCTGTAGGAACGGAGGACTGATTTGTGTACTTAAGAGAGCATTCTGCCATTAAAATTCAATGGAAGTATTATTGGTTGAAGCCTCGTCGTGTCATTATAAAGGGTAATGAGCTCTACTTTATCGAGCTTATTGGCTTAAATGGCGTGCAACCATACACACCACTCCGAGTCCTCCGACAATTTGGATAAATCTAAATGATACCTCTGCGATCCCATATGGGCCACTATGGGTATGACTTTGGGCCAGAAATACCACAAGTGGACACCATACTGCGAAGATGGGAAAGAGTGGTGACTATTGATGTTCGAGAGCATAGACCCTTCTACACACCAGAGTATTACGTGTGGCCTTTGGAGGACGCGGAGCATGCAGATTTAAGCGAAGAAGGCCTTCCATGCTTTGGTTATGAAAAGGAAAGAAGATGGGATCACAACCTCCTCAACCGCGACTATGAGATCACTCCAGAAATGAGGCATCAGATTGTGCCCAATATTGGAGACCACCATGATTGAAGTTTTTTTTAGGATTTTTATTTCCCCCCATGTTATCCCTAGCCCTTTAGCTTATTTCTAGTTTTGCTTTAGTTTGATGTAATAAATTGAAATTATTCAATATATGAAGATCGCTTTTATTTCTCTAACTCTAAACTCCAATTGGCAAATAAGGCTTGAATTAATCATTGTGCATCACTTATATGTCATCTTAGGCCTACCTCTGGCTCAACGAAGTCCCTTGCATCTAGGGCGCTTATTTCAAACAATGTGCTATTATTATTATTATTTGCTCTAATCTCCTAACACTGTTTTCTATTGATTCCATTGTTTTTCCCATTCCTAAGGTTGATTTGTCCTTCATTCTGGCACATACACGATCAAAAGGGACCCTCATTTTCCTCATTTTCAAAGAGCAAACTACAGAGACAATGGTTAAATGGATGACAACAACAGCAGCAACAAAAGGGCAGAAAATTCTGAGAGAGGGCAACTTCCAAGTGACCTTGTCCTTAGACTTGAGCGCAAGATTTCAGAGTTGGAAAAAGAAGTAGTGCATATGCGTGATTTGGCCAAGTTGTCTATTTCTCTCGGAACCCAATTTGGTGAAAATATAGACAATCCTCCTCACTCTAACCAAACAACCATGCCAAACAATCCTCCAACCAATATATCCCAACCTGAACCCACTCATCCAAATATCTTCCCACCACTTCACGCCCAAAATACCCAAATCCCATTTTACCACTACCACCAACAAACCAAGCCAACCATTCCCGAACCAATTCCAAATACAAACCCTTCATATACTCCTGGAAATAACAACCTCAACCCCATATATGTGGAAACCGCTCCCGTGACCCATAACTACCATGAATCAGAGTCCTCCCAAAAGGACATTCTGATAAAAACCCCGACCGAGAGATTAGATAGCTTAGACAACAGGGTGCAACATATGGAAGGAAGCAAGAGGTTGGGAGGACTGAGCTACGAGGATTTATGTATGCACCCCGACGTAGAATTGCCTGAAGGATACAAGCTTCCAAAGTTTGAAATGTTTAATGGCATTGGAGATCCCAAAGCCCACCTGCGAATGTACTGTGACAAGCTTGTAGGGGTGGGGAAAGATGAGAAGATACTCATGAAGTTGTTTATGAGGAGTCTCACTAGGGAGGCTCTATCATGGTATATTGAACAAGACCCTCAGAAATGGGTTGAGTGGGTGGACATGGCAACAGACTTCATGAACAGGTTTGGATTTAATAAAGAAAACGCACCTGACTGGTTCTGCATTCAAAACCTGAGAAAAAAGCCCAGTGAATCTTTAGGGATTACGTCATAAGATAGAGGTCTGAGGCGGCCAAGGCCAGACCTCCCATGGAAGAATCTCAGATGAAAGACTACTTCATCCGTGCCCAAGAGCCACAATATTATGACATGATGATGCTTGTAGCTGAGAAGAGTTTCGCTAAAATTATCAAATTAGGCGAATTTTTTTGAAGAAGGCATAAAAAATAGAACTATCATCAACCTAGAGGCCTTACAAGCCACCAACAAAGCTCTGCAATCCGGTGAAATGACAGAAAATCGGAAGAAAATAGGTTCGATCATGATGGCTCAGGGAACCAAAACCCTTTATAAGTACCAAGCAACAACCTTACCTCCATCTATGTATCCTCAAACTCCATATCCTTCAGCTCCACCACCTATATCTCCCCATCCCATGCCAGTATATTACCAAAATGCTCCTCCTTAATATCAACAAGCTTCATATCCTGTCTATAATGCCCAATCAGCATACTTCCAAACTCCATCACCCACTCAAACACCAAGCTACCGAAACAGACCTCTATATGAGAGAAGACCTGCAAAGAACTATACCCCTCTGGCTGAGCCCATAGCCCAGCTTTATGAAAGACTGAAAGAGGCTGGCTATGTCACCCTAGTTCCTGCATTGCCTGTGGATATCTGCGCAAAATGGTATGACCCTAACAAGGTTTGTGCCTACCATTCTGGGATGAAGGGTCACACTACCGAAGTTTGCAGAGCCCTGAAAGATAAGGTTCAAATGCTGATTGATACAAAGGTCATCCAGCTCAAGGATCCGACACCAAATGTTGCAAACAAACCTCTGCCTAATCATCAAGTCAACATGGTAGAAGTTGTTGATGTCTCAGATTGGGAGTAATCTATTTGGCCTGCAAGCCAGAAGAAGCAATGACTGTTACCGCCCAGACTCCAATGGTAGTGCAAAGGCGTGCTCCGTTTGAGGTTGAGGTCGCCATGGCCAAGCCCCCATTCATTGTCCTCAAAGCACCTCCTCCTCCCCAATTTGATACCCATGCTGTCCCATGGAATTATGTAAAGGGAAAGGCGAAAGTGGAAGAAGCAGACACTACAACAGGAGTAACTAGATCCGAAAGAATTTACAGTTCTGAAAATGTGGTTCAGGGCAGCTCGAGCAAGTCCAAGGCACCAATTGTAGAACTTGAAGATCAAGGTGTTTGGAAGAAGGTTCAGGCCAAAGAGTACTCTGTTGTTGAGCAATTAAGTAAAACATCGTCCCAAATATCCATCATGTCATTGCTACAGTCTTTTGAAATTCATCGAAACGCCCTTTTGAAAGTCCTGGGCAAAGCTTATGTCCCAATTAGCATCACTCATGAGGAGGTGGCCCAAATGGTCGGGCAGGTATTTGAGGCATACAAAATATCTTTTCGCGAAAATGAGCTGTCACTTGAAGGAACAGCCCACAATAAGGCTCTGTACATCTCAGCTCAATATCAGGACAAGATAATCACCAAAGCTTTGGTTGATTCAAGTTTTGGTTTAAATATCTGCCCTTTGAGCACGTTAACTAGGTTGGGCGTGGATAGTATAAAGATCCAAACTTGGAAGATGAATGTGAGAGCATTTGATGGCTCTCAAAGGGGTACTATTGGGGAAATAACCTTGGACATGCTCATTGATCCTGCTACTTTCCCAATAGCTTTTCAGGTCTTGGACATTCCATTCTCATATAACATATTGTTGGGTCGTCCTTGGATTCATATGGCTGGAGCGGTTCCCTCTACTCTTCATCAATGCTTGAAGTTTGAATGGGATCATGAAGAGGTTGTAGTCCATGAAGAAAGAGGTCATCCTGTATATGCGATAGAAGGAAGGGGTCAGCTAAATGGTGAGATGTACCATACAGTTGAGCTTGTTGGCAACATTGAAGTGCAACCGTGGTTTAGTCAGAAGATCATAGATATGATGGCTTGGTTTGGTTTCGAGCTCGGGAAAGGTTTGAGAGCTAATTTACAAGGAATAGTTGAACCTATACAACCTGTTCATCACTCAACCACTTTTGTCCTGGGATATGAATATACTACTGAGGAGTGGCTTAATTAGCAGCCACCTAGATATGGGTACTACTATCCTTTGAAGAAACCGATACCACCGTTGCACCAATCATTATGATCAGCAGGCTTCATGGGTGGTATCATTGATGAGCTTCTGGAAGACATGAATGGTTTGTCTCTGACCAAGGAGGAAGGAAAGGGCTGCAATGTCGTGATCAACGAGGAGGAGAAAGGGGACCCTAGAGGAAGCAATGAAGCGAAGATCAACATCAACATTTGGACCTCAACTCCATCCAGACCTCGTCGGGAATCTGGGTAGCTTTGGAAGAATTTTTCTATCAAATTTTAAAAGTTTTCAATAAACAGTTTTAAATTCCAGTTCTCTGTTATTGTTTTCAAATGCCAGTTTTATGAAACTCTTGAATTTTAATCAATAAAGTTCTTTTCCCATCTATTTAATATCTTATATTTATTTGTGAGTTATTCTTTCTTCCAGCAAAATCTGTTATAAAAATGTTGAATCTGAGACTATGGCATATAATGAGACTGCACAGCTTAACATTAATGAGTTACAAGAAGTCGAAGAAAGTGAGTCCCCTGAAGAGTTAATCAGAAAGGTTGAGGAATTCGAGGAAAAGCCCAATCCAAACTTAGTGGAAACAGAGGTGGTAAATCTGGGAAATTCGGGGGTAACTCAAGAGACCCGAGTAAGCATTCATATGATAGAAGATGACAAGATCCTATACTGAGTGTCTCATGGAGAATAAGGATATCTTTGCCTGGTCCTATGCAGACATGACTAGGCTAAGCACTTCAATAGTAGCTGATCGGTTGCCTACTGATCCAGCTTGCCTGCCAGTGAAGCAGAAGCTCAGGAAGTACAAACCTGAGTTGAGTTTGAAAATCAAGGAAGAACTATCAAAGCAACTGGAGGCCGGAATACTTCAAGTGACGGAGTATCCAACTTGGCTTGCAAATGTCGTTTCGGTGCCCAAGAAAGACGAAAAGGTTAGAGTTTGTGTGGATTATCGAGATCTCAACAAAGCTAGTCCTAAGGATAAATTTCCATTGCCCAATATACATATCCTGATTGACAACTGTGCTAAGCATGAAACATAATCATTCGTGGACTGCTTTGCCGGCTATCATCAAATTGAGATGCACAAGGATGATGCTGAGAAAACTACCTTCATCACACCATGGGGTGTCTACAACTACAGGGTAATGCCTTTTGGGGTTAAAGAATGATGGGGCTACATACATGAGGGCAATGACCACTTTGTTTCACGACATGATCCACAAGGAAATTGAAGTTTATGTGGATGATGTCATCATCAAATCAAAGAAAGGTTCAAATCATCTGGATGATCTACAAAAGTTCTTTGCCAGACTACGCAAGTATAAATTGAAGTTGAATCGCGCAAAGTGTGTCTTTGGGGTTCCTGCTGGAAAGCTTCTGGGTTTCATTGTCAGCCGTCGGGGTATAGAATTAGATCCATCAAAAATCAAAGTCATTTGTGATCTACCTCCGCCGAAGAGTAAGAAGGAGGTAATGAGTTTCTTGGGACGACTCAATTACATCAGTCATTTCATAGCCCAGTCTACTGTTATTTGCGAGCCTATTTTCAAGTTGTTGAAAAAGGATGCTGCAATGAAATGGACAGACGAATGTCAATAAGAATTTGACAAGATCAAAAATTACTTGTCCAATCCTCTTGTGTTGATTCCATCGAAACCTGGTAGACCATTGTTATCATACATATCGATGCTGGATAATGCTTTCAGCTGCATTTTGGGGCAACATGATGAGACTGGGAAGAAGGAGCAGGCGATATATTACATGAGCAAGAAGTTTACATCATATGAGGCTCAATACTCTCTATTGGAACGTACCTGTTGTACTTTGACTTGGGTCACCCAGAAGCTGCGACACTACCTCTCCTCGCACACTACTTATCTGATTTCAAGAATGGATCCTCTGAAGTATATCTTTCAAAAGCCCATGCCTACAGGTAAACAAGCTAAATGGAAGATATTATTGAGCGAGTTTGACATAGTGTATGTTACACAAAAAGCAGTAAAGGCACAGGCATTAGCATATCATATGGCACAGAACCCTGTAGATGATGATTATAAACCGTTGAAGACTTACTTCCGAGATGAAGAAATAGCTTTCGTAGGGGAAGATATTTCTGAAGAATATGATGGTTGGAGGATGTTCTTTGATAGAGCTAAAAATTTGAGTGGATCTGGCATCAGAGCTGTTCTAATTTCACCAACTGGCAACACTATCCGGTATCGGCAAAACTCAGGTTCCTTTGTTCAAATAATATGGCTGAATATGAAACTTGCATATTAGGGCTGACGTGCTATCGACTTGGATGTCCAGGAAATGCTGATAATAGGAGATTCAGACCTATTGATTCATCAGGTCCGAGGTGAATGGGCTACCAAGAATCGGAAGTTGTTACCATACTTGGAGTGCATGCATAGGTTGTGCAAAAGGTTCATCAAGGCAAAATTCAAACATGTACCAATGATCCAGAATGAATTCGCAGATGCCTTAGCCACTCTGTCTTCAATGATTCAACATCCTGATCATAATTACATTGATCCTATCTACATCCACATATAAGAGCAACTAACATACTGTTTTCATGTTGAGGAAGAGCCTGATGGAAAGCCTTGGCACAATGACATACAAGAATATTTGAAGAGCGGTGAGTATACAGAAGATGCAACAAGTGTACAAAAGTGTGCAATTCGGAGGTTAGCGAATCAATTCTTTATAAGTGGAGAAATCCTTTATAGGAGGACTCCCTACTTGGGGTTGCTAAGGTGCATCGAAGCTGGAGAAGCCAGCAGGTTGATTGAAGAGATACATGCAGAAACATGTGGTCCTCACATGAACGGTTTTACAATTGCAAAGAAGATCATGAGATCGGGATATTTCTGACTAACTATGGAGACAGACTGTATTCGCTATGTTAAAAAATGTCACCAATGTCATACTCATGTTGATATGATCCGAGTTCCTCCCAACGAACTCCATGTTATTAGTTCACCTTGGCCCTTTGCAGCTTGGGGCATGGACGTCATTGGTCCAATCGAGCCAGCAGCATCCAATGGACATAGATTCATTCTGGTTGCAATAGACTACTTCACCAAATGGGTCGAAGCCACCTCTCACAAATCAGTGACAAAGAAGGTTGTGGATGACTTTGTCAAGAATAACATTATCTGTAGATTCGGAATTCCTGAGTCAATCATCATTGATAATGAAACCAATCTAAATAGTGATTTGATGAGATCATTGTGTGAGAAGTTCAAGATCAGTCATCGAAATTCCACAGCATACAGACCACAAATGAATGGAGCGGTTGAGGCTGCAAACAAAAACATCAAGAGGATACTGCGCAAGATGATCGACAATCACAAGCACTGGCATGAAAAGCTACCCTTCGCATTGCTGGGATATCGTACTACTATCAGAACTTCTACTAGGGCCACACCTTATTTTTTGGTATATGGTAATGAGGTTGTAATACCTGCTGAAGTAGAGATACCATCTCTAAAGATTATTCAAGAAGCAGAGCTGAGTGATTCTAAATGGTTACAAGGGCGGTTGGAGAATCTGACATTAATAGACGAAAGAAGGATTAACGTTGTCTGTCATGGCCAACTCTATCAAAATAGAATGGCCAGAGCTTTCAACAAAAACGTTAGACCCAGACATTTCTCACTTGGACAACTGGTTTTGAAATGGATTTTCCCAAATCAAGATGAAGCAAAGGGTAAATTCTCACCAAACTGGCAAGGTCCATACATAGTCTCTCGGGCATACGTGCAGAAATGGATGGAGAAGTTTGGCCCAAACCTATCAATTCAAATGTTGCGAAGAGATATTACATGTAAGTTTGTTTCATGCTCTTTTACTTTGTATTTGGAACTACGTCAGACCTGATTCCCTTTAAAGAGGGGATACGTAGGCGCTCCTATGGAGTTCAGTCTTATCATAATAAAAAAATCATTTTTCCTTTGGACTGTGTAACTGGGGCAGAATTTTTGAGAGGGTCTAAAAAATTCCATCAAAGAGCATTCTCCTTGCTAAATCTCGATACTAGGGCAGAATTTTTAGAAGAACTCAAAAATTCCACTAAAAGCATTTCTTATCGCAAAGCAGTAATTGGGGCAGAATTTTTGAAGGGGTTTCAAGAATTCCTTCAACTTTTCCGCGCGAATCAAGATTGGGGCAGAATTTTTGAGAGGATCTCAAAAATTCACAGCAATCAAGTTACAATCTTCAACAAAGATCAGAATAACAGATTGCTACTGAGTCGGATATTGTAAAGTCTCAAACTGTGCCATAGTCAAAGATTCAACATTACTTCTTACAAGTTTATTTTCAAAGGCTTTTTTTTTCCAAAAAACTCTCCCTCCTTCTATTTTACATTTTTCTTCAAAGCAAATGCCCAGAAAGGTCTGGATGGCAAGCCAAATGGAGCACACCGGTCGGAGGAGATCAACCGCCTCCCATTTTAAACTCACAACTTTTCTTTGACTACAGGAAAGACAGGTACATATACGAGAAACAACTTCAACATGACCAAACTATATTAAGCCCGACAAATCGCCATCAATGGCACTCCATCCTTCCAAGAAGACGGAAGGATCACGCTACTTTATGTCAATCCTGAACAATCCCCATTTAACGATAACATCTCCGTACTATAGGACGGAGGATCAAGCTACAACACTTCAAACTCAAAATTCACCGACAAATGGCACCCGACCCTTCCAACAAGGTGAATGTCCAAGATACTTTATGCCCTAAATTAACTATTATGCATGCGCCCGAAGATTGAATTGTGCCTGAGAATTGCATTATTGCATGTGCCCAAGATTGCATTGTGCCCGAGACTGCATTGTGCTTGAGGATGGCATTATTGCATGTGCCCGAGATTGCATTATGCTCGATATTGCATTGTGCTCGAGATTGCATATGCCCGAGACTGCATTGTGCCCGATATTGCATTGTGTCTGATATTGCATTGTGCCCGAGATTGCATGTGCTCGAGATTACACTGTGCCAGATAATTACATTGTGCCCGAGATTACATTGTGCCCGATATTGCATTGTGCCTGAGATTGAATGTGCTCGAGATTACATTGTGCCTGAGAATTGCATTGTGCCCGAGATTGCATTTTTCTCGATATTACATATGCCCGAGATTACATTGTTCCCGAACTTGCATTATGCCCGAAGATTGCATTGTGCCCGAAATTGTATTGTGCCCGAGATTGCATTTGTGCCCGAAGATTGCATGTGCCTGAATTGCATTGTGTTTGAAGATTGTATTTGCTCGATATTGCACTGTGCTCGGAGATTGCATGTCCCCGAGATTGCATCGTGCCTGATTACTGCATGTGCCCAAAGATTGCATGTGCCCGAATCGCATTGTGCCCGAAGACTGCATGAGCCCGAGATCACATTGTGCCCGAGAACTGTGTGTGCGCGAATACATCTGTACAGAGTCATTACTAAATCATGCCAGAAGACTCTCGAATTACATCAAAACAAATACGCTCTCTTTACTCATTATTTATGTTCCGAAGGCATCATGCTCTAAAGGCATCTTTCATGGCCTGCGGACATCATATCATGGCCTAAGGATTTATTTTTTGTTTATCATGATCCAAAAGTGTCATAGTCTAAAGACATCATTTTTCATGTCCTGCAAACAACATTTTCATGACCTGAGGATATATTTTTGTGTATTATAGCCCTAGACATCACAGCCTAAGACATCATTTTCATAGTCTTAAGGCAAACATCATAGTCGATATGGGAAATTGCATCATGTTTACTTTTACCGTTTGTTTGAAATATTTGCTCTAATCATATTACAAAATACAGATTTGCAGAGACTAACATTTTGCATATAAGACATTTTTCATCTCTCGGCTACAATTATCGTGCTTACATCTATCGCAACGAAGATCCTCTCAATTCTTTCTATTGTATTACTCCTTCTCATCGGATCCTTTGCCCTTAAACCAAAAATCTCTCTGTCATGCCTTTCTCGCTACTCTAATCCTATCCATTCAAGCCAATATCGTTCCCGTTCGAATACCATACAGCTCTTTAAATTTTTAGGAGTTCCGTTTGCTCCTGAATCTAGACTACACATGACCCGATTCTCGTATAACTAGAGATATGTAGGCGGCTTAATACCAAAGTCTCGGTCGTACCCCTTTTCAACTCTACGTAGTTTCAATTGATCCCACTGACATCTCTCATCGGTCGGACAAAATCGACTACTAAGTCAACATTGGCTGCCCGACAATTCATTCTTCATTCTCAAGCAATCAAGAGGCAGCTGTTGACACCCAATTTTGACCGACCTTTGACCCTTTTTGGGAATGCTATTCGATTAAATACGTATCTTTTTTAACTGTTTCGAGTTTAAAATTTTAATCGATTTTGTCTAAAAATTATATATTTAGTATGCATGCTTTATAAAAATTGTTGTAAATACTATTAAAATATTTTAAAATTATTAGTGAAACTTGAAATAATTCAAAAGTTTTAAAAATTCAAGTGACTAAAAATATTATAATATTTGTAGTATTTTAATTGAATAGCATTTCTTTAAGTTACCTCCAAATCATTTAATTTTTAGCCCGTTCTGATCTAATTCCTTTCAATTCTAGCCTTTTCCTTATCCAATTCATTGCAACTCTAGCCACCTCAATCCAATTTCGTTTTTTAACTATAGCCTCTTATATCAATTTTAGTTGCAATTTTAACCAATCATTCATTGCAATTATAATCCTTTTGTCCAAATCTTGAAATATTAGTTTAAATACGAACCGTCCATCCTTTAAATTAAATCTGAGATCAAATCTCAGCCCTACATCTTAATAGATTCAAAGGGTCCAGATTTAAAATCTTCTAACTTTCCTATTTTATTTCTAAAAGAACCCAAACCCTAATATGGTTCTTCATTCTCTCTTCTTCCTCTTCAAGCAGCGCCGCAGCAGCTTCATAGTTGCTCCTCCTCCTCCGTCTTTGCTCCGGCGAAGACCATTGCCATATCCGGCGCCCTCTCTCTCTCCCTTTCCTCATCGGCTCCGCCGGCTTCCCCTTTTCCTGTCTCCCCTTACCTCTTCTCCTTTCTCTCTTCCCTTCGCTCTTTCTCCTCTCCGTCCAGCAGCCACCAGGCGAGGCCACCGGTGGAAAACCAATAGCAGCAGCCGGCGAGGAGAACATCAGCAACAACCTGCAACAACAACTCTGCAAGCAGCAGTGATGGCAAGACAGCGAGAGTACCCTTGCTTGTCCGCTCCTCTCTACTCTCATTCCGGCCAGCAACTCCAGCGAACGAACAGAGAAACGAAGCTTGTTTGCACATCGATGTTTGGTTGGTTTCAGGGCGAATTTATGTACAAATTTTGGGTCACCGAAACCCGTGGTCATCCGACTAAACTCGATATATTACTTCTATAATTATTAAAGAATATATTAAATTAAAACTTGTGGAACCCGTTCTCAAAATGGCTGGATGGTTCACTGGTACAACTGCAAGATTTCATCACAAAGGTCGCAGGTTTGGTCCCAGTCAGCCCCAATTCGCTTCAATTTTATTTAATTAACTAAAAACACGTTTTTCATTAAAAAAAAGAAGAAGCTAAATTCTGAAAATATATGCTTTGTCCTTTTTCCCTTTTTTTATAAAGTCTACTTTTTAAATTTCTTGAGATGTAAAATTGTATATTTTTTATAATTGGATTCTTTTAATAATTAATTTTCAATCAATAATTCATTTAACCAATGCATTTAATCTTTCCTGTGACGTAGTACTCTAGGTATATCAAATTTCTTCTAATAACTTTTTCTCTTAATAATAATTTTTTTGCAAATGATATTTAATATTTTTCTTATGAAAAAGTTATATCTATTACTGCTAAGATAATTGAGGTCCTTCAAATTTGGAAGCCTAAAGTAGTTGCCTTTTTTTTAAAGGGGTAAAGCTGTCCCTGACAATGGTGCACCCGTCTTCTTGAAATCCTAGATTCGCCTCTGATTGGTTTGAAAACGGATCTCGACAGATCAGTCGGGTTAGTTTTCTTTTAAAATTTTCGATCATAGATGCTAAGTTCGTATATGTAAAGGGACCTAATTCCTATGTTAGTTTTACATGATTCATCATGATTTTCTGAACATTGGTTCATTTTTAGTTTATTATGTGCATGTTTAGATTGATTTAAAATTCTGTCCAGAGACTTCAATTTGGGATTATGAATCGATAATTTTCATGGTATGTATCAGTATCTCAGTACATTCCAGCATGATTAATTGAGTGATGTTATTAAATTAGGTGCTTGTTACTTGTTTTATTATGGTATTATTTTCCTCTACATAGAATCTGCTATATCCATGTACCATCTTGTCATGTTAATTGACCAAGAATTAGTCCATGCAATTGACTTACAAGGTAATCATCTCTTCCCTTAAATAAAATCCTCTTATGCTTAATATATGTAATTTTGACTTAGAACCGCCATTAGTTAATATTTCTTACCATATTTATTTGTAGACAGATTTTGACATGTTAAATTTGGTAAAAGCATGCTTATATATGGTAAAATGTGGTGTCATATTATAGACTCAATATGTGTCTCGCTAATTGACTGAATCCATGCGTATAAAATTGTGCTCTTCGCCTTAATTAAATAATATAGATTCATACTGATTTCTTATATTTGGTAAAAATTTTGACTGATTTGACTCCTTTTTGTTAAGAAAACAAATTTCCCTTATTTGCTCTCATTAATAATTATCCTCTTCCTTTCGTGTGCCCCTTCCCACTATAAAAAGAGTCCATTTCCCCCTTATTTGGACAGACTTACACAGACCCTACTCACACTTGAATACTTTGGAAAATATTGCTCTCTACTTTAAAAAATAATTCTGGTGAATTCCAAGGAGTATCTATCCACTTTGTTTTGTTGTGTACGGGTCTATTTGAATTAAGTCCGTCTACATTGTTGATAACTATACTCTGCATAATCGGTTAGCTCTTTTTTTCATTAGTTTAAATTTTGTCTTGCATCATCTATTATAAATATTGTGTGTTTGAAATAAATAAATAAAGCATCCAGGTCAGTCTTCTTAATCTGTGTTCTATGCTTGACTTTATACTTTCGTGATTAGTTGGAATATGTTTGTGTATCCGTTTCCTGCTCATAAGTATGAAATAATTAAATGTCATGTGTGTTGCTTATATATATGAAAGTAATTTGTTGCTATTTGATATTACGATTGTTTTGTCATTATATATATATATATATATATGTTACATCTTTCCCTTCTAGCAGGTTCTTGAATGTAGAGTTCAAGATGTTGTAGAGTCGCCATGGAAGGTAAACACTAGTCAAGCTGAATTTATTTAATTGTGTTTTGTGCATTATTTAATTTCTATTATTATTTTATAATAATTTGTATAACTCTCAATTTTCTCTCTATATATGAAATATTTGAGGAACCGTCTAAGGGGAGGGGGATATATGTGCTAACTGTTTATTTATTTATTTTGTTTATGTGTGATTATTATAATCTATCTATCGCTTGAATCGTAGTATTGTGCAAACATGTTAGAATCATTTAAATAAGTAGTTTAAAATCAACCTTTATTCATAACTTTATCCGATCAATCAACCTAGCATAAATATATGTCATAATTTTGACTTTTAGAATCTCACCTTGCATGCTAATATTGTTAAAATGTGGGAAATTGACTAATAATTATTAGACACCATGCCTATAGGTTTTCTGAATCTTATTATAATTTTCAGCATGTTCTATTTAGAAATCGTGATCATAAGGATTATTCTTACTTTACATGTTTTGGGCTTTGAAATCATGCATATAGGTTTAAAACTTTGTTACATAGTAGATAGATACCATGCCTATTGAAATTTAAATATCACTTAATATATCATTCGGGTGTAGAAATCATATCCATAGGGCTTAACTAATAAAATTGATGTTTAAATAATGTCCGTGTGTTTTAATAACTCAAGCTTGCCATTTAATAAATCAAATTCTAATTAATTTGCTAATAAAATTTCAGCATATCAATCACTTAAGACTGCATGTCTATAGGCTTTTAGCAAGTTTATGATTGTTTTCTGCTCACTGTTAATATTTCCTGCATTTAAACTACTGCTTTTCCACCTATTTTAAAAGTAATCAACTAATTGCTAGCATGTTATTTAAAATCTACCCTGTTTGGTTATTGTCGCATGTAATTAATCAACTAGCATGTTAATCACTTAGATAGCATGTCTATAGGCTTCTACTAATTTTCCGCATGTTTTAAAAATAGAAATAAATCTGTATGAATATTCTCTGCTCAAAATAAGTAATTTCTGCATTAATATTAAAATCTGCTATTGTTTTCTGCATTTACTACGTGTTTGTCCTAATTAAAATCAGCTACTGATTAGTTTCTGCAATAATAATTAAATTTGCTACTGTTTTCAAATATTTCTGTATGTGTGATCACTTTTCTGCTATATTTTAAAATCAAATAAATAAAAATCTGTTATGTCATTAATTTCTGCCCCCTCTAAAATCAGTTCAACACTAATTTCTGCATAAATACTTGTTCTGCCACTAAATCATTTACTGAACCTGCTATTTGCTGCCCTGATCTAAATCTGCTTAAGATTAATTTCTGCAACAATAAACTGTTTTAGTAATATTTTTGCCATTTTAAAATCAGTGATAATTATGTCATGCATCTGTGATAATTTTCCTGCCACTTCTAAAATTAGTTAATAATTGTTTCTACATGTGTAAATTTTTGGCTCTCTATATTCAGTAAATATTATTGTCATGCTGCTTATTTTTGTATGCACACACTTAAGCATGAGACCTTTCACTTTATGTGTGTTTGCTAGCATGCTAAATAACCTAATCTAGAGGCCAACATGAGACTTTACGTGCTAAGTGTTGTCCTATTTGTTTTGCTTGGTGTCTAGGGGGCCTATTAGAAGCCTATATTTATTTCTTGTCTAAAACCAGAGGCGAATTCAAGATTTTAAAAAGACGGGTGCACCATTGTCAGGGACGACTTTGCCCTTTAAGAAAAAGGCAATCATTTTAGGCTTTCAAATTTGAGGGCCTCATTTAATTTAGCAATAATAGATTATAGGTTTTTCATAAGAAAACTACTAAATACGATTTTCGGGAAAAAATAAGATTAAAGGAAAAAATTAGTAGAAGTTTGATAAATCTCGAGTATTATGTCACAAGAAAAATTAAATGCATTTTTTATATGAATTATTGATTGAAAAAGAATTATTAAAAGAAACCATTTATTAAAATAAAAATGCAATTTTGCATCTCAAGAAATTTAAAAAGTACACTTTATCAAAAGAAAATGAATTTTTTTCAAAAAAATAACAAACAATGGTGCTTTTTAATTGATTTTTAAAAAGAGGTCCTCTCTAGGAATCGAACCCTCAACCTCCCAATCAAAAACCAACCCTTGAACCAGTGAGCCATCAAATCATTTGTGATCATGGGTTCCTTTATTTAATATTTACTGTATTTTAAAAATTATACAAATAATATATCGAGTTTTGTCGGATGACCACGGGTTCGAGTGACCCATTTTTTACCCTTAAATTCGCCCCTGTCTAAAACCATCCCAACAGTAGTCCAATGCCTCTTGGACATTAAGCGGGGGGCGCTAGACACCTTTTAGAGACGAAAATGCATGTGGAAGGTGGGGTAGGGATAGTTTAGGCCCTACGGATATGATAACATCGACTCAGGCTTAAAGCGACAAACCCTAGTTTTGTCTGTTCCTACACGGAAGCCTATCGAATAATGCATATACTTTAATGATAAAAAAAGTCAAATGTATTACACAGTAGTATATTGTGTTCAATGATATTTATACATATGATATAAAACACACAGTGAAGGCCTTCAAACTTGTTCTTCAACTCTGTTTGTGTTCTAGAGTCTTGTCCCTATAATTAAGAGTAAAAAAATATAATTACTTTGATAACTTTCATAATATAATACTAAAATAAAAGAAGTAATAGAAGATTGTCGAAAGCATTTAAGAAAGCAAATGACATGAATATGACCGATGAAAGTTGCACAAGATAGTTTGATCCTAGTATACTAAGCTCATCTCTAATAAATTCACAAATATATTGCCTAGTAAGATCAAAGTGGACCAACTAAATAACTAAAGCCGAATACCACAAACATGAGAATTGAAAGAGAACTAAGTTCCACAACATACCCAATGTAACCCTATAAGTGAGGTATGAAGAAGGTATTGTGTATGCAGTCCATATCCCTACTTTGAAAGTAAAGAGATTGTTTCCAATAGAGAATCACATCATGAACCACATTATTCGGACAAAGGAGTTCATGCACATATTTTTGATAGGTTGCATAAAAAACTTTGTTAATACACAAGACAAAAGGAATTTCTAATTATATCAATATTTCTTATGATAATAAGTATTATAATAAACCCCTAGAAGAAATGTTAATACATCAGTTTACTCTCATATTGCATCCATTAAACAAAAGACTAGGCACACATGAGGTCTAGAAACAAACTTGAATGCTTTCTAGAAAACACGTAAGGCATCCGAGCTATCCCAACATATATAGAATGAGCCAGTAACTTAAACTGTAAAGCACTATCACGTTTACTCACATATATAGACTAAATTAGTAACATAAACTGCAATGAACTATCACGTTTGAATTTAAAGTACTTCAGCATAACACTAACATGTAGAATAGAAGCAGTTTCACAATAAGTAATCTTGGCTTACAGTTGACAAAAGGAAAGAATTAAAATTGTGTGATATATTAAATAGGATTACCGATCAGATTATGAATTAGTAAGACTTTCTAATTTATTTAATCAAGTTACCTTTTATCCAAGCAAGACAGCCAGACAAATAAACAAATACAGGAAGGTCATGAAGAGTAAAGTATTAGAAAGTACCTTGAGGAACCTCTAGATTATGTGATTTAAATTAAGTCAAGAAAAAAAATTTAAACTTACCTAACTCGAGTGCTACAGACCTGGTTAAAACTACTAAAAGCTATTAAAGTAAAGATCAAAGCCTAGAATAGGCACAACCTAATGAAAAAGTTTAGGCTGGATGATCTTCAAGAGACACAAGGGTCAAACCTTATATGTAAAAAATTTCTATAGGATGCTAACATTATTTGTCCTAAAAGGTAGATAACTTAAACATTATTCTATAAATGTTTTCTTTAAATCTGTATTCCCAACAATACTAGTGAATTTTCATTCGCTTAGTACGCATCTAAATAAAGATTTTCTGACTTAATCGACTAGATGATATTGTTTCATCTAAAGTTGACTAGATAACAATAATAAAAAATCACCAAGATTTAACTTATTTCCCTTAGATTAAATAAGAAAAAAATTAAGCTTAAGTGAATGAAAGTCTAAACTAATCTTGGCATAAGATATTAACTTCACATATCCTCGTCACTCTATAGAACCTCAAATATAAAATGGACCTTTGAACCTCTAAACCCCACTGAATTTGATATTGACTTTAGATCCAAGGGGATTGTGTAAGCATCAGGTAAACTTAAGCATTTAGAAATAATACTAAATGCAAAATTATTACAGAGACAGAGATATTGGGAGACAAAATAAAAGAATCAGAACTTATATCTATGGTGTCACAATGTTCTATTAGTCTGTATACAAATTTATACTACTAAAGATCAAGGAAATATACAATTCATGTGTTTCAAACAACAGAGTACGATCCTAGATGTCAATGAAAAAGGCATATAAGTAATAAGATGCATCATTTATTGTCAAATTTTCAAAAACTATTAATGTTGCTTATGTTTTTCATTTCAACTTGGAATATCCTAAAATAGTCAAGAAGAATTCGAATATCCCTAAAATATCATGAATAATTAGATTGGTCGGCATCGTCTTCTTACCAATAATATTAAGTTAATTTAATATATTTGAACATAATCAAGGTGATAAGTGATAAACCAATGTTATTATTAATATAACTCCTACATCTATGACATCATCACAACCATAGGAAAAGAGGAATTGACTTACTTGAATTAATTGTCTCTGCATCATGAAGGAACATAAAGATAAAAGATTTTCCTATAACCAAATAAGAAAAATTATGAAATGTTAATTGGATGATCAAGGAAAGTACTTCCACTACTTAGAAAAACATCTGGAGATCCCTACAAATGCAAATATTCTTTTCCACTCTCTGTACTATATAGTCAATCCACTCGAGCTTTTGAAAATAATTCTCGAATTTATAAGAACAAGCTTCTCCATCTAAACTTGAACATTCAACATTTTGCGGCAATAATATATTAGATGTCATTGCTCTGTGGAGATGATAGTGAATCAATGTAGGAGATTATAGAGGATAAAATATATTATATTTATTTTTATTTGATTGAATAAACCATAATTATTTCCACCATATGTAGTGACTATAGTTTAGCTAATAGAACTTAATAAGAAATGAAACTTTTTATCAACTCATCTATTTCAAATCTCATTTTGCACTAGCCTTATTGAGAGGTACTTCTACTCATTCTTGGAGCCTTGGGTAAGAAATTCTACATATTCCACACTGAAAGTACTTGGTTGATTGGTATTGCATTGAGAATACTAGATATTTATTTTTTGTCCATATTCACCTTTAGTTTATAAATACTAATCCTTTTACCTCTAGCAAGAAAAAGAGAATTACTTTAATAAATTACTTAGATGCACAACATAAGACAACCTTTCATTAGCTTTTTAAGTAATATATTAAGTCTGAGTTCACCAAAATAATACACTTGATACCTATGGATATAATCAGAAATCTTAAAAAGTGAATTATTAAGTGGTCTAATTTTCACTAGCAAGCAGTAACATGAAAGTTTAGATATTAAAACATATAATCTTCATGGTATCTTAAATAAGAATGTACTTTCATAGAGTTCAGATAAAAACAGACCAATCAAGATTGTTGTTTAACTCATAGAGTTGGTTTCTATCCAATTAGTAGCTTATTCATGGTGTTTTACTAATGAATGGTTATTAAGTCATGGGAAAAAATTGAGGTCAAACTCAACTTTCAAACACAAATAGCATCATCAGGAACAACCACAAATTGTATTAGTACAGTCTCTTAGGTAGAACATAAACAAAGAATATATCAGCTAAATCAGAACAAGATGGATCCTCCAAGGATAAGATATCCATGGACATAATCTTTACTCAAAATAAAAATACTCTAAGAACGCAGAACTTACACAGATTCTAACACATTAGAATAGACAAATTACATCAGTGAATACAAACAGAGAATCAAAAGCTTACCTTTTAAGGCCTGTAGTGAACTAGGGCATTGGGAACGCCTTCAATACTACTTCAGTATGTTCACATCAAACATTTTCTTCCGATTGAATAAGAATTTGAGATCTAAAATTCAGTAGAGCTTGGATGTTTGTTGGTTAGATTTGAGAGAAAAGAATGAAGAGGAGAAATATTAAAGAGGAACAAGAGGAGTGAGGAACGTAGAGAGGAAATCGCCGTAGAATAATTTTGGTGAGAGGACTTAGGGTTTGCGGGAAAAGGACGACATGGATTTTGTGAAATGAGATATTGGGGAGGGATTTAAAAATCATTCTAATGTAAATTATCTAAGATTATTTATTTAAGTTCAAAAGGCAAAAATATCATTTTAACAAAAGTAGTGTAAGCTAGTTAATAACCTCAAAAACGCAAAAGAGATGAAATATAATGAATAACACAGATTTATTATAATGTCAAAATAGTCACAATTTTTTATTATAATGTTAAAATAGTCACAAATTATCCAACATCTTTCTAGTTATAATTATTACTATCATTCTTCTTTTTCCTCTAAACTATATAATATATATAAGGCATAAATGATTATTTCATAAAACAATAAATAAATAAAGAAATAAAAACTGTTACTAAACATTGTTATGTTAATTAATGTTTTTTTTCATTTTTAAGTCGGATTATTATAATAGGTGTTACTCCATTAAATATATTGAATAACTCCATACCTATTAATTATAAGCACAATTTTCATTAAATATATAAAATAATTTCAAATTCACTTTATAACGCCACAACTATAACAATCAATAATTAGCATCATAATTTTTTAATCTCTAGTTCAACTTTTAGCAGCGACTCAGTCACCACAATAGATCTTTCTGTAGCGACTATTTGTTTCTCGCTACAATACTATATTTCAGTTAGGTATTATCAAGAAATATTGTACACATTTGTGACAACAGAAAAATAGTAGCCACTAAACCGTTACTTTTAGTGGCAATTACAAAGGTCGTCAATATAAATATCAGCTTCTGTGGCAACATTTTATTGTTGCCACAAAATCCTTTCTTTTGTGGCGACTAATTTTGTCGCCACAAATTGTCGTAAAAAAAAATCACGTTTCTTGTAGTGATTCTATTTATACTTTTTAAAGATAAGATTAACATTTATATATTAATTATTCAAATTGAGAAATTTATATAAATATTTATCAAAGATAAATAAATGAGTTTTAGGAGTAATTTTCTATGAAGAGTTATAATACGGATAGATTACCGTAAGAGTGTGAACTTTAAAAAATTAAAGTAACATGTTTTCTTAATTAAATACTGATTTAATATCATGTTAAATTTAAAATTTATATTTTTTGAAACTGATTTTAAATTTCTGTCTCGTTTTCTAAATTGTAATTTATTATAATTATAATTAATATAATTACAGATTACGAATAATTAATAATTAATTAATTGATACTAAAGATTAGTTATGCCTTTGACTTATGATTCTTTTACCTCTCTTATTATAGATATATAAAATATATAGATTTTTATTTTCAGATTTTAAATTAATTTTAATAATTCATAGTTCTCCTTTTTTTTTTGTGTGTATATATACATATATCTTAATTAAGTGAAAGTAAAAAATAGTTTTTTTTAAAAAGAAGTAACCAAATTTTGAGGGAAAAACTGACATATTGTTGAGATTGTTAGTTTTTACAAAATTAAATTCTAAAATAAATTAAAAAGAAACAATATTTGAGGTATATACGTGATAGAAGTTATTTAAAAAAAAATATTCATAAGTTTTATTTCTTTCATATCATCCTATTAATTTTCAATCAACAAAATATAACTAAAGATAAATAATAATTTTGTCATTCCATGACCAACAAAAACATTTATCATATTTCTCTCTACACAATCTAACTATTTTACAATAAACTCTTTCACTAATGGAGGAGTAATGTGTCTTACTTTGATATTAAAAAATAAAATGTCATCAATCACACTTTAAAAGAATTACAAACACAACTACTTTTATTTATTTTAAATTATGTATGATATAATAAATAGAAAAACATAAGGCCAAACACGATTTTTTTAAATAAAAAAGCAAATATGTATTCCTAAATTTTAGGCGTACAAATATTGGTAAAACAAAAGATAAATATGAATTGAAGAAGACTCCATCATGCATGAAGCAGTTATTTTTGCCACATAAGTTCATATTTTGTTTTCCTTTTTTATTTTATCCTTTTTATTATTATTAAAAGGGTAAAGGGTCAAATATGCCCCTAAACTATTCGAAAAGGTCTAGATATACCCTCCGTTTAAAGTTTGGCTCACTCATGCCCTCGCCGTCCAACTTTTGGTCTAAGTATGCCCTTATGGGAGTTAGTTGGCCTGCTGGACATATCCAGCTCATTTTTCATTTCTTTAAATGTCACATGGAATTGCCATGTCATTTTGACTTTACCACATGACATTTATATGAAAATTGAAAGGGATCAATTATCCCCCAAAAAAATTCGAGCCCATAAACACCTAATCCGCCCCATAAATCAACCCCCATTTTAAATAAACTACCTGATCCGTTTTCAACAATTTTGTTTAAATTTTTATTTTTTTCGATAAATCCCGAAAATTAGTAATTGATTAATAAAAAATAGGAAAAATTGATGTGAAGAATTTCGGCATAGATATATTCTCTCTTTTATGGATCAAGAAGATATTAAAAGTACTCGGTTATAAGAGGTAGATATACCTCAAAACCTTGATTTATTAAACAAATGGACTATTCCGAAAGTGAATATAAAAACTATTTATGATTATGGTTGGTTTGATAAAATCTCAAATAAACAGTTGATTAAAAACAACTGAGCAATCTTTGGCGTTAAACTCGTCAGAACAAACTATTCGTTTATTAAATTAGTGTGATATTGAATTATATAAATCTCAATATAAATTCTTGCATATTGGCATGGTTCAAATTACTTTCAAGCCTTTGACTCTTAAAAGGTTACCAGAGACTTTCTTAGCTGCTCTTCGTGATGCGAGAAATCTTAATTTTCGACAGTCTTTGATGGGTTCGATAGAATCTACAGTGACCTATGGCCCAGTTTATTTTAATGCTCAGCC
>NW_006239013.1:411892-412611 GCF_000226075.1 Solanum tuberosum | reverse complement strand
ATACCTCTTTTGATGATTTAAAAGGAGAAATTGAACATTTGAAGGAAGAAATTAAATTTCTTAAACAAAATCATATTATTTGTGATCACCGTCTTACTCAGATTGAGTCTGCTAATAGCAAAGGAAAAAATAAGGTTGGTGAATCTAGTGCTGAAGAAAATACTCTTGCCAACACTTTGAATATTGATCCGAAACAAAATATGTTTTTAGGAATGATGCAAATTGTTACAGCTCATAAATGGTATGTTAAATGTACTATATTAATTGATAATACTTTTTCTATAACTAACATTGCTATGATTGATAGTGGAGCTGATGTGAGTTGCATTCAAGAAGGTCTAGTACCTACTAAATATTTTGAGAAAACAACTCATATGGTAAAATCTGCATCTGGTCATGCTTTAGATATAAAGTATAAATTATCTAATACTCGTATTTGCCAGAATAAAGTTTGTATTCCCCACTTCTTTTTCTTGGTAAAAAATCAGTTATACCCTCCTATTATTCTAGGAACTCCGTTTATAAATTCAATTTATCCCTTTACCAATATAAATGCTAAAGGATTTTCTTCTACTTATAAAAAACAAGATATCAGTTATACTTTTATCACTGAGCCTATTTCTCGAGATATTAATGCTTTGATTGAAATGAAGCAAAAGCATGTGGAATATTTACAACTTGAGATATTTAGTATGAATATATTCGATACTTTAAAATCT
>NW_006239013.1:385547-410021 GCF_000226075.1 Solanum tuberosum | reverse complement strand
CTCAAACAAAGTCTATATACGGACAAGAACTGCTGGATCTAATAACGAAAACCATACACGATTATAAATCGATTCCTAATAAAGGAATTATGACTGATGATTCAACCTTCGTAAAACATATGGCTAGAAAAATTTCTAATCATGATGAAGGAGAACAAAATGAAATGATTATGAAGTATCTAGAAGAAGTAAAGAAAAAGATTCTTCTAAATGTAAGTCATTACGCAAAATCAGATTCATCAATGCGTAGTGAAACAAGTGAAGATATGCACGAAGCTCAACCATCTGAAGAAGAAAGTCCAGTAGATGCACTGAAGAAAGCTGAAGATTTTTTGGCAAAATTAAAGGACAAGATGTAGCAGTGTTAAGCTTTTCCGGAACAGTAAAACGCTCGGACTACTGTAGCAACACTGTAGCTCAACAGTAGATACACTGTTACCAGGACCCAGATAGGGGCCCAATATCCTGTACAAAGATGCTTTCTTTTCCTATAAATAAGTTTGTTTTCTTTAATTAAAGAGCAGGTTTTAGAAACCCTCTCTTCCGTTTTGCATTCTCTCTCTTTCTTGTAAACTTTTCTTACTAAGTTTTGTAAGCTTGCCGAATTTTGGCCGGAATAATAAAGTGTGCGGTTTGGTAACAACAAGGTACTTTATTTTCTCATTCTTCATGTCTTTTACTTTTATAAATTTTCCGATCTAAGCCGCGACTATGTCCTGCTAAAAAATTATATCTATGCCGGATAAGTAACTTCTCTCTTATATAGACCATGAACGGATCTAAGCTTTATTTAAATATAGAAGAATTTTAGTATGGCTTTTTGACTTGGTTCTGAGATTGAGGTACAGTCGGATCTAGTACTACTTTTATTGGCTTTGTCTTTGTGACTCAGTCTGATGAGCCATGGTTTTTAGCTCGAAAAAGAGTTTGATAAGTAGGGCGCCTGATACCCGGTTAGAACTATCAGACACATGGGCTCAATAAAAGTATGTATTAGCCTCTTGACAGGTCCTTTGCTTGGGTAAAATAATTAAACCATGCAGTCGGAGAAACTATATTAAAATTCTTGTGTATTTCGATTCTTATGTAGTTGGACTACCTCTAAGGATATTGACTTGCTTGATCTATGACTAGGCGGACCACCGCCAGGTCAGTGATCCTGTATCGTTTGATATATATATATAAATTATTAAAAATATATGCTATTTTCCCAAAGAACGTGGGTAGTTCTCTTTTATTTTTATTTTTCGATTGTCGGTTTTTTTTTCTTATTATTAATATTAATATTATTTGAAAAAGTAGCAAATTAAAATGAGTGATTAATTGTCAATAGGACAGGTGTTTGTTTCAAATTTCCATTTGACACCTGTCAATAGTAGGTTTAATTAATTCTTATTTTAATTATTAAAATGAGTGATTAATTGTGCATAGTACACGTGTTTGTTTCAATTTTTTCATGAATGACGTTTATAGACGGCAAATATATAATTAATTGATATTTTAAAATTTTAAAAATGGAGATTAATTGAAACGCTGACACGTAAGCACTATCAGCTCTCCTATTATATATATATAAATTGTCTAAATTGCCTTTTTAAGCACACATGACTGTTACTAAGGAGGACATGTATGAGCTTATATTGAAATGTCAAAATTGTCGTCAATGCAATTTTATATTGACATGTAAGTATAGGGGTGTACAAAATCGAACCGAAAACCGAACCAAACTGCAAATTGAGTCAATCCGGAAAAAAAACCCGACTAGTGATTTGGTTTGACTTGGTTTGGTTTTGAAAAAAAAACCCCGACTATATTTGGGTTGGTTTGGTTTTAACTAAAAAAAACCAACCCGAGACCAAACCAACCCGACATTATATATATAATTTTAAAATTTTATTTTATACATAAAAATATTTACTTTGATATAATTTTTAAATATTTCTTATACTTTTTCATAGTTTTTATCTTTTAATATATTATTTCAAGTTTGAAACTTAGAATTATGAATGAGCCAATAAAGATTATAGTCCACAGATGTTGGTAATTATAATAAAGCTTAAATCAAAATCAAATTAATACTAATGTAAAAAGAAAATCAATTCAACACTAAGAATGACAATAATATTGAATATTTGTTCTATGGTTTTACATTGGTTTATTCAAATACATAATCTAATTTTAATTTCCTTTAATATTTAGTCATGTAACTAATACTTATTAAACTTAATTTTAGCATGATTTAGTACTTTGATTTAGGCATGTAACTAATACTTATTAAACTTAATTTTAGCATGATTTAGTACTTTTAAACTATGATCATTTTCATTATGACTTGTTAATTTGCAATTATTTGTTTTACGCGATTACATTATTATTATTTTTTGTTGGATATTTTTAGTGTCATTAATCATATCATATTGTGTTATATTTTTAAGTAAACAACTTAGATAGTTGTATTTTGGTTAGGACTAAAGAAATATTTGAAGTGCAAGTAAATTATATGTTTGTATAAATACTTACCGGAAAAACCCGAAACAACCCGAAAAATTGAAAAACCCGAGGTTTATTGGTTTGGTTTGGTTTATAAATTTAAAAATCCGACACAAATGGTTTAATTTGATATTTGAAAAACCCGAACTAACCCGGCAATGTACAACCCCTATGTAAGTAACCATGTTGAAAGTAGATATTACTATTATAGTAGAATGGAAGTAGAAAAAAAGAAAAGTAGAAAAGGAATTAATATGTATATGGATTAATAACGTCTCTTTGTTTTATGTTTTAAATTTGAACATAAAAATATTATTCAAATAAAGTTTTTCACCAAAAAAATTTAAAATCTCTTATCTATTTAAATATTTTATACGCAAAATGAACGTTACTATTATTCTTTTTCGTAATTTGACATCCAAAAATAGTTTTTTGTAAAAATTGCTCAAACATAATTTGTTTTAAAAAAATACTTTTCTAATAGACTAGCTAAAGACAAATTGTATTTCTTCAAATGTACTTACCCAAAAAACTATTTTGACAAAATTGTTTCTCAAAATAAATAAGTTTAGAAACTTGGAGGGTTGGTTTCTCAGATGGTCACTCAACAACTAATAGTTATTATCTTCGAGAGTAACATTTTTTCTTGATTCTAATTTTTACCAAAGAAAGTGACTTTATGAGATAATGATAATTATTAATTAAGCGACCATATAAGAAATTAAGTCGAAACTTGGTCAAAAGGACTCTTTAATCTTTTACTCCCTACGTTTAAAAAAATGACCTACTTTTTTTTAGTCTATTTAAAAAAGAATGGCCCCTTTCCTTTGTCGTCAACACTTAAATTTCAGTTTTCCACTTGACATGTTTAAGATCACGAGATTAAAAGACATTTTGATACATTTTACATAACTTTAATTCAGGGCTATAAGATTAAAAATCCTTCTTCATTTTCTTAAAATTCGTGTCAAATTAAATTAGGGCAGTCGTTTCAAAACAGAGGTAACAATAAAATTCCATCATCATGTAGTGTTTATTTTATTTAAGAGAAATCCTAAATATAACAAAAGAAAATAGGTAAGAGTAAACATTTTAGGGTTTGCTTTAATAGATCATAGGAACATTAATTAGCTAGGATTAGAGAATCATAAAAGTAGTATTTTGAGTGAAGTGATGATGAGGTCCCAATCAGAAGAAACATAAATTAGGTTGTCTTGACTTTTTGTGAACACAAGTGAAAAGTACATGAACCTGTCTCAATGTGATGGATGCTTGATTAAAAAAAAAAAAAAAAAGTACATGTAGCTGTTCAATTACTGTCCAAACATAAAGCTCACGGGGTTAACCAATGCCAGCCCTAGCTTCTATAATTTACTATGCTATATTTGGAGTCTCTTTCATATATACCTAATGAATCTACTCTTTCTATTTGTCCATAAATGTGTGCCTTTGTTAATATACATAGATCCAATAATTATTTCTATCACTTTCATTCGTAATAAGGGTATAAAAGTTTGAAATGATCATCAGTACAATTACGTTTAGCATATATCAATTCTTCAAGGATAAAAACTAAAAAGGGAGAAGTACTACAATATGTACTCAATGAATTAGGATTGAGTGTGTCTAATACTATGTTAGAAGTCTTTTAGTCTACTTGTGATTGATTTAAGTGCAAGGTAAACTATTATAGATTAAGGGTCAAATATTGTTACTTCTTCCGTCCCAAGTTAAGTGTTGTACTTTCTTTTTTGGTCTGTCTTAAAAAGAGTGTCAGTTTCATTTCCAATCCAACGAAGACATTTAAATTAGGATGGAGGGAGTATTATTCTTGTTGTATATTTTGTGATCTTCAATTAAGATTTACTTATAAAGTGGAATAGTAACTTAATTGTGGGGAATATTAGTAACTAAGTTGGTTGACTAACTCAGAATATTGATCACCTTGTCGGTGAGAGTTCAATTCAGACGCGGTTCTAATAATTTGCTTGTGATTGGGGTATAGTTGTCTCTCCGAGTGATTTTAAAAGCCCCCTCTTGCTCTCTTTTAGAACACATTCTAAGTTTGGCAATCTAGCCCCAAAAAGAAAAAGCACCATGAAGATCCTTCCTTTGTTTGTAATACTCTAATGCATGGAGCTTTAGTGGAATTGAAGTGGTAATTACTTGCTCTAAAAAGCTTCTTTTTTTTTTGTTTCTTCAATATTTTAGTCCAAATTCGACAACCCTAATTAATTTCCTTTGACCAAAATGTTCTCAGCCAGTAATAGTAGTACTCATGATAACCCTCTTCCTCAGTACATTTCCTCATCCTTTCACACCTCTTCTCCCTTTGTTGGTCTCAATGGCAACCAAATTCTCCTTCATCAATATTACCAAAATCAATTTTCTAGTCATTACTTGGCAAAGAACAATTGTGTTGATTCCTTGAGGTCATTTCCCATGAAGAAGAAACCGAAGAAAAGGGAGAGGTCATGTAGTAAGATTTTGACCGCTCAAGGTCCAAGAGATCGAAGGATAAGACTCTCCATTGCCATGGCTCGAAAGTTCTTTGATCTTCAAGAACTTCTAGGTTTTGACAAACCAAGCAAAACCATTGATTGGCTATTTACACACTCCCAAGTAGCCCTTGAGGAGCTCACTAATTGGTCAACTCATCAGACTCAAATTTCAGGTTTAATCCTTGCACTCACTATAATCAAGTATCAAAATGAGCCTTCTTAGGTTTTTCTCTTCCCCAACTTCATTTTGTCTTGCTCTGTCTTGAACTAAAACTCGAAATAAGGCATATATAATTATACGATAGTATTTTCCAAAACCAAGCTCTTTAAGGTAGTACTATAAGATCTGAAGAAATCGCTTAAGAACTAACTAAATAACTGAAGTTAGCTATATTTTAATTTTGTTTCCACGTCATATAGCCAATTAGAAACTAAGATGTTTTTTGTGTGGTCCGTTCTACTAACATTATTTCTATTCGATTATATTTATGTAGGAGCAATCAACAACGAGGGTTTAGAAAGAAATCCCAAAAGAGCAATAGAAGTAACACTAAAAGAGTTAAGGGCAAAGGCAAGAGCAAGAGCTAGGGAAAGAACAATCAAGAAAATGTGGACCAAAATTGAAACTAGCCACAAATCAGCTAATTTTTTTGGAAAGAAAGATATTAGGGAAATGGAAGAACAATTTTTCAAGAACAAATTACAAGCAAACAAAGAAATAATTGAGGGATCTGGAGTTACAAAAATTAAGATCAAGCCTTCTTTAATCTTGGGTTTTAACCCTAATCTTTATGCTCCAATAGAGTCAATTACCTACCATGTTGGCTCTTCCTTATCACAAGGTATATACTGCTATCATTTTAGAATTTAATTTATATACATCGACACTGTCAACATTTTCTTTCTTATACTACTCATACTATATCAAAAATGATCTTTAGCTGTAATTAATTAACGGCAATAGCTCAATTGCCACTAAATATTTATTTTAGCGGCAATTATCACTCTTTGTATATGTCCCTAAAGACTTTAGCGACATTGGATCTAATGACACTTAACTAATGTCGGTAAAGACTTTAGCACTCTTTATTAGTGTGTCGATTTATTGCCGCTAAAAGTTGTTTTTATTGTAGTTTAACATGTAATTGCACAATGTTAATAACCTTTTTAGGTACTAATTAATTATTATCATGGATTTTTTAATAATATTTATTTTATAAATAATTTGATTGTGTAAAAACTGTTTTTTCTTCTCACAGGATTTCATAATTGCTAAAAACCATGGGACTCATATCAATAGTAGCCAAATCTAATATGGGGACTTCAAAGTAAGCTAATGTTTCTTTTCTTTCTTCCTCCCTTAGATCTAAGATTTTGGAAATATTTTTTCAATTTTTGTTTTGATAAATATATGTATATCTATAAAATAATCTAGTTTTTGTGAGATTAATTTTCGAATTCAAAAATCTGCTTCAAATCTATTTTTGGGAAAAAATATAACTTTTATTTTCTTTTTAAGTTTCAAAACTTGCTCCAATTTTAACATATTAAAGAAAGTATTATCTATTATTTCAGATTTGTTTTGCTTATTTGTATGAATTTACTTCAAAATTGTTTTGCACTATTTGTATAAGAATTTACAGCTTCATATTTGTTTTGCTTGATTTACATAAAGTTTTCTTCAGATTTTGTAAACCATTACCAATATATTATTAGGTGTTTTATCTCCAAAGTTGAATAATATTTATTTGTAATGTATAATTTTTTTTCTTTAGATCTGTAAACCATTTCATCTCCTACATTGAATAATATTTACTAGTTTTTTCGTCAGATTTGTAAATCCTTGTCAATAAATGAAGTCTCTCATCTCCCACTGTTGTTATTATTTATTTATTTTACACGGGTAAATCTTCGTAACTAATCGTAATTTGACGAATTATAATACTCACTATTATTAACAATTTTATTAAAATATCGTGTAATGATTTTAAGACAATATGTTATTTAGTTCATTATAGAAATAATAGTATTGTGTCAAGCTTATCTCTATATAGGATTATGATTTGTGATAATGATACTCCTTTCGTTTCTTTTTATCGTTATAGTTTTCTTTTTGAGAGTCAAATAATATGAATTTTGATTAATATTTTAAGATGTATTTTTTATCATATTGTTATGAAAAAAGTGAAATTTATAGTATTTTTCATATAGCTTTTAATATCTAAAATTTTATTTTAAAATATCAAATTAAGGTAAGCTAATTTAGCTTTGAAAATTAATCAAATTAACTCTCTAAAAAGCAACAGCCAACATGACAACTACAATGAAACGGAGTGGGTAATGAACATCATTAGTGAAGGTTCTGCCTGATTTGGGATTAACAAGTACTCCCTCCGTCCACTTTTAATTGTCATGGTTTCTTTTTTAGAGTCAAACAATTTAACTAACATTTTACAATGTACTTTTTCATCATTTTGATATGCAAAATATTGCAATTTATAGTACTTTTGGTATAGTTTTTGAATATCTAAATTTTTTATTTAAAATATCGAATTGATGTAATCTAATTTAACTTTAAAAATTAGTCAAACTAACTTTCGAAAAGTACAACAATAAATGAACAAAGGGAGTATGTTAGTTTGGTACAATTATATATTTTAATAGCTTTCAGAGCTATTGAATATAAATCATGTTTCAATTTATTTTTTTTAAAAAGTGAAATATGTTTTTTAAATATTATGGCGAAATACTTTCAAAAATTCAATCCAATTAAGTACAATCTCCTTTTTTTTATGAGTAAACATATTCTTGCCATATATTTCTTCTGTCTCAATTTACATGAGGTCAGTTTGACTTAATATAAAATTTAAGAAAAAAGAAATAAATTTGAAATACATATTAGACATTTTTATGTCTATTAATCATTTTATTAACAATAAAAATGATGTTATATTTTATAATTAAATTATTTTTAATTACAGAAAACTGTAACATTTAGACTAAAAAAAGAATATCACGTAAATTCTGACAGATGAAAGTGTGTGTAACAGTACAATTTGAGCTCATTTGATGTCATTGTTTTTCAGAGGTTTAATTAGGAGGTTTTATGATGATGATGATGATTCATGTGTAAGTAAATTTGCAGTGCTTCTTCCCTATGCTATCAGCTGGAGAATGAAAGGAAGAAGATGTTGATCAACTACGTAATAAAGCTCAAAACAAGACCCACTACTCTATCTAAACCATGCATAAGTAAGAAGATTTAAAAGAATAAAAAATATACTTTATTCTAATTTTTTTTAGTATATCAATTATGACATCCATCATCTTCTTCGATCTCCACTTTTATAGCTGTAGTCTCATCTTTGTTGTGACATCGATATCTCTTTACTTGAAAGGGATAGTTTGTGGTTTTGAAGAAGTCAAATAAACATGTATTAAGAAATTAATATGTCAACAAATAGAATTGTTATATATGTCAGGTAAATGAAATGGACAAGAAGCATTTCTAGACAAACATTTAATCTAGTCAATATTTAAGCATGTCTCTTTAACCATTGTGTGATCGTTCAGATAGAAGACTCACACTTTCAATAGTTCGGATATAAAACTCAATAAATTAAAGTTTATATTTTCAACCTTAACTCTAAATTGAATGATAAATATATTTCTACCGTATATATAGTCAATATCAAAAAGAATTTGATACATTTTTATATTTAAT
Source organism: Solanum tuberosum (assembly GCF_000226075.1). Taxonomy (NCBI): domain Eukaryota; kingdom Viridiplantae; phylum Streptophyta; class Magnoliopsida; order Solanales; family Solanaceae; genus Solanum; species Solanum tuberosum. The sequence continues at coordinate 401,306 of NW_006239013.1, read as the reverse complement.
ATTTCTTTGTTTAATTTATGTGGTACTGTTTAACTTGAATTATTTTAATTAAGAAACTGTGATTAATATTTTTTTTTAAAACAAACTAAGGTGTTGTTTGATTACAAATATATTTGGAAAAAAACTTGGGAACTAGTGTTCGATCATATAATTTGTCAGTACTTGAAAAATATATTTGGCAAACATCCCAACTCCCAAGTTTCCAAGTTCTAGAAAAAACTAGAATTTGCATCAAATTTTAGTAATTGAGAAATTTTAAAAAAATTAAAAGTTACCCTAAACTTTTATATATTATAAAAAGTATCCATCATCTATTAATCCAAAATAATATCTATTTATAACCAACCTCATTAAAAAGAACTATTTTAGTGGGTTATAATTTATTCTAAATCAATGACACATTGAGTATGAGATATTGATTATTGTACTGCTCTTGCCCATATTATTATTATTGTTGTTGTTGATTGTCATCAATTATATTGTACATTTATTATTTAACGAAATGTGTTCATTATAAAATGATAAGAAAAAATTATGAGTAATTTTAATAATTTTTAAAAATTATGGTATACATCATATTTTTGAAAAAAGTCGAATATTTTTTTCAAAATTTATGATCAAACGTATTGTGAAACTTCACTTAAGTTAAAACTCACTCAAATGTGACTTGCCAAAATACTTAAAATTTTGTAGTCATATGCTAGCTAAGTAAAATGGGTGTTACATAAATTGGAACTGAGAAAATATCCAAATCTATATACAATTTGATAAATTTTCTATTTTACCTCGACAAGATAATTTATAATTATATAAATACTAATGACTTATTTCAAATCACAACTTTAAAAATATTCCTTTTTAACTCTTAACCATGGCTCAATAATTACATTAAAAGTGGGGTTTTTGACATATATGTAGAAATTTATCAAGAGACAATGTGGAAATTTTCTCGTGTTTCATTACTGTACCATCATTCAAATATATATACAAGTATAATAAGAAAATAAATAATGTTAAATTCTATCCTACTTGTAATATTCCTATTGGCTATGTACAATTTTCCTAACAAACTTTATTCCTTGTCTATGCCAAGTTTGTGCTTGTCATGTGCTTTGTAAGGAAACTTCCTGAAGTCACTGATGTGGACGGCACAGATCTTTTCTTTGACTAAATCAGTATTACGGGCCTGATCTGTGCCACGTTGCTGCTGACTATTCCAAGGCTTAAAACACTTTGCATTCTTCAAAGTGCCTTTTGTCTCATTGTCTGAACAACTCTTCTTTCTCTCTAAATATGTCTTCACCATTGATGAATGTGAGTTCAAGGTCTGTGTATTCTTAACATCCCCCCTCAAGATGGAGGGGAGCAAAGTGATACCCATCTTGCGAAGAAGATGATGGTGAGAAGGTGCGGACAAAGGCTTTGTGAGAATGTCGGCTGGTTGATCTTTGGAGGGAACAAATGAGAGAGAAATGAGGCCAGAGAGATATTGCTGACGAACAAAGTGACAGTCAAGCTCTACGTGTTTCGTTCTCTCATGGAAAAATGGATTCCGAGCAATGTGCATCGCCACTTGGCTGTCGGAATACACTGGCACCGGCAATGATGGTGAAATAGACATATCTGCCAGGAGACGAGTCAACCAGGTCAGTTCTGTGACCAATCTCCTCATCGATCTATATTCCACTTCGGCGGAGGAAAGAGACATTGATGCTTGTTTCTTCGATTTCCAAGAGATGGGAGACCCACCCATACTGATGAAGAAACCACTGACGGAACGTCGTGAATCCTTGCAGGAGGCCCAATCGGCATCGCAAAATGCAGAAATGGAGAATGAAGGAGAAGCAGACAAGAAAATCCCTTGAGTAGGACTACTTTTAAGGTAACGAAGCACCCTTAATCCAGCAGTGAAATGAAGATTGCAAGGCCTCTGCATAAATTGACTTAAAGTCAAAACAGCAAAGCATAGATCTGGCCTTGTATGAGTTAAATAATTCAACTTTCCAATGAGATGTCTATAAATGGTAGGATCTAACAAGTAGTCATCTGAATCTGCAGTCAACTTACATGAGGGATCCATGGGAGATGAAACAGGCGACAAATGAGAGACATCAAACTCTTGGATCAAATCCAAGGCATATTTTCGTTGACTCACAATAATTCCATGATCTTCTCTCAGAATTTCCATGCCGAGGAAATAGTGAATAGGACCAAGATCTTTAATTTTAAACTCAGCATGAAGAAATGATTTAAGGGATTGGATTTCTGCATCATCATCACCTGTAATCAGTATGTCATCCACATACACTGCTACTATAGAAACTAGAGCACCATTTCTTTTAAAAAATAATGAGTAGTCGTTTAAGGATGCAGTGAAACCTTTGAAACTTAATGCCCCAGCAAGCCTAGCATACCATTGCCTAGAGGCTTGCTTCAAACCATAAAGAGACCTTTTGAGTTTACAAACCAAATTAGGCTGTGGTGAAGACAGACCAGCTGGAAACTTCATATATACTTCTTCTTGCAAATCACCTTGCAAGAAGGCATTGTTCACATCAAATTGGGACACTACCTAATTCTTTTTAGCTGCAATAGAAAGCAAACACCTGACAGTGGTCATCTTGACCACGGGGGAAAAAGTTTCATTGAAATCTATTCCCTCCTTTTGAATATCACCTCTAATGACCAATCGTGCCTTTAGCCTTTCTAGAGAACCATCTGCATGATGTTTGATCTTGTAAACCCACTTACAAGGAAGTGCTTTTCTACCTGGAGGAAGACAAACGACATCCCAAGTATGGTTGAATTCTAAGGAAGCAAGTTCTTCTTGCATGGCCTTGACCCAACTAGGATGAGTAGAGGCTTGAACATAACTAGTAGGTTCTGTGATGTCTGAGACTAATTGGAGAGTGACTTGATTAGGTAGAGAAAGACCAGCAAAGGAAAGGACAGTAGGTTGAGGAGGTGTAGTAAAACATGAATCAGTTACAGAACTAAGAAATATGGTGTTGCAAAAATAGTCCTTTAGATGACTGGGCATGGTACCTTTGTTGGATCTGGTTGACCTTCTGATATTAGGATGAACAGGAGGTTGAGAGGTTGATGGCACATGTGGAGGTGTAGGAGTGGAAAGGGAATCAGGATTAGAACAAACAACATGATCTGACTGAGAAGATGAGGTTGTGTTGAAACTGGAATCTGTAGGTGCAAGGAAATCAGAATCATTATACACCTCATTAACAACAGTTGGAATAGGAAAAATGTGGGATGGTTGATCTGCAGGATCCATTGAAAAGGGAAAAATTTCTTCATGGAAAAAGACATTCCTAGAGACAAACACTTTCTTGATTGTGAGGTCTAACAGCTTGTACCCTTTTTGGTCACTGGGATAACCTAGAAACACACATGCTTTTGCCCTTGGTTCAAATTTTGTCCTGCCATGAGCTAAAGTGTTGGCATAACACAAGCATCCAAAACATTTCAGATGTTGATAAGAAGGTGATTTCTCATACAAAATATCATAAGGAGTAGCACCCTGCAAGACTCTAGAAGGCAATCTGTTGATAAAAAATGTGGCAGTGAGAACACACTCTCCCCAGTAAACCATAGGAACATGAGATTGAAACAAGAGAGCTCGAGCAATTTCAAGAAGATGTCTATGCTTCCTCTCAACTACACCATTTTGTTGAGGAGTGGCAACACATGAAGTTTGATGGATTATACCTTGAGATTGGAAGTAAGAAGTGGCTAATATACTCTTTCCCAATTCCAGAGCATTATCTGACCTTATCACTTTCACCTTAGTGTTGAACTGCCTTTCTATCATCTGTAAGAAGCATTTCAAAACTGAAAATGCATTGCTCTTATTTGTCAACAGATATGTCCAAACACTTCTACTATAATCATCCACTATGGTGAGAAAATACCTATAATTATTATAGGTGGGTACTTTATAAGGTCCCCATGTGTCAATGTGAATCAGGTCAAATTTGGCCTTAGTAGATTTAGGACTTATAATAAAAGGCAATCTAGATTGTCTTGCTTTAGGACATATATCACAAAAACAATCAAGATTAGTCTAAATATAGATAGAACTGAGATGTTTCATTGATGAGAAAGGCAAATGCCCCAATCTAATGTGCCAAAGTTTTACATTAGAAACAACACTACTACATATAGAAGAAACTCCACTAGGGACAGACTCAGACATACTAGAAACATTAAAAGGAAAGAAACTAGAACTAGGAACATCTCTTGACATAATTGGCACTTCTTTGGTAGGATTGAAACTAGACTCTTTTACATTGGGCTGGAGTAGATAGAGTCCTTCCTTAGCTTCACCAAAAACTTGAGGCCTCCTCATTAAAGGGCCCTGCATAACACACTCATTTGATGTAAAGAACAAGATAGAATGAAATTGTCGACAAAATCTATTTACAGACATGAGATTGAATTTGAAACTTGGGACATATAAAACATTTTCTATAGCAATATCTGAGAATAAAGAGACTGTTCCTATATGAGTGACTTGAATGGTATGACAATTAGGAAGATTAATAGTCAAAGGGACTTTAAGAAGACACATAGAAGTGAAGCAACTTGAATTATAACACATATGTTCTGAAGCACCTGAGTCTACTATCCAGGTATTAGAATTTAAAACTGAAAAACATGAGCCAATGTATTTCAAGATTGTACCAGCCACTGCATTTGCATTAATTGCATGTCCTCCACTTGTGTCTGCTAACTCTTCCATCTTCATTTGTTTAAACATGTGAATAAATTGATTATATTGCTCTTTACTGTACCCTTGATTGAGTGCAGCATTGCCACTACAGTTATTGTGTTTTCCTTCAAAGTCCTCCATAGACACTGCTGCATTTCCTCTAATTTGTCCTTGAGAGCCTTTGTTATTTGTGAATTGAAAATCATCAGGATACCCTATCAATCTGTAACATTTTATTTCTTCATGTCCTTGTTTTCCACAGTAATCACATGACACATTAGGGTTATATTTCATTCTCCCTCCTTTAAGCTTTTGATTTTGAAATCTCTGTGACTGTTGAGGTTGTGCAGCTCTGGGAAATTGATTTCCATATTTCTAATTAGCATCATTAGTCCTTTGAACCTGCTTTCCACCTCTATATTGGTTTCTATTCCCAGTCATGAAACCTCCAGTTCCAGCCATAAAAGCACTGGAATCAGAAGGAATGAGAGGATTCATATAGCTTTCCCTTTGATGTTCATCCTGTAAAATCAAGGAGTATGCAAGGTTAATGTTAGGCAAGGGGTTAATCATCAAAATATTACCCCTGGCCTGTGAATATGTGTCGTTTAATCCCATAAGGAATTTGATGAGCCTTTCATCTTGCAAAGACTTCTCCAGCTTCTGTTTTCCCTCACAAACACACACACAACCACACTTGATGTTTGAGTTTAGGGAATCCAACTCATCCCATAACCTTTTTAGTTGTGTGAAATAGCCTGCAATGTTGTTATTGTAGCAGCAAGTGTTGTCGATGGGTCACCCATTGCTCAAACGAGAAAAGAAGAACAGATTTTGAATAAATCTGGAAGGATTTTGATCACTGCTCTGATACCATGTAGAAATTTATCAAGAGACAATGTGGAAATTTTCTCGTGTTTCATTACTGTACCATCATTCAAATATATATACAAGTATAATAAGAAAATAAATAATGTTAAATTCTATCCTACTTGTAATATTCCTATTGTCTATGTACAATTTTCCTAACAAACTTTATTCCTTGTCTATGCCAAGCTTGTGCTTGTCACGTGCTTTGTAAGGAAACTTCCTGAAGTCACTGATGTGGACGGCACAAATCTTTTCTTTGACTAAATCAGTATTAAGGGCCTGATCTGTGCCACGTTGCTGCTGACTATTCCAAGGCTTAAAACACTTTGCATTCTTCAAAGTGCCTTTTGTCTCATTGTCTGAACAACTCTTCTTTCTCTCTGAATATGTCTTCACCATTGATGAATGTGAGTTCAAGGTCTGTGTATTCTTAACAGTTTTCGATGTTTCCCAAAGTTCATTTGGTAATACATCATCTTAAGCTCAGCTGGTCAGACTTTACTATGTAACTGTGGCTCAGATTAACATACTATATAGTACGAGGGAGTAACAAAAATAAATATATTTTCGACTATGGCATATCACTTTAAAAACTTACTAAATAATTGTAGTAATATTGGTAGAGATTAAAATTTTGTGGGACTCTACAAAACGTGTTCAATTTGAATTGGGACTCTAGAAGGTGTGTTCAATTTTAATTAGAATTCTTGGAGACTACTCAATCCTAAACTATTAAGAAGTGATTGTTAAATAGGTGTATGGTTAGTTAAAGTTAGCTGTAAAGAAAGTTTGTTGTAACTGTTTTACAGTGATCAGTGAGTTAGTTAGGACCTACTAATCACACATTCTAGAATGATCCATCTATAAAAGTGTGAAGGACTTCTTATTGTAAAGGAAACATTCTGATAATGAAATAACTTCTTCTTCCTCTTCTACACACGTTTCTCTTCTCCATTCTCTTCCATGGAAGAATAACTTCCATGGCTTTCATCATCAAAGCATAACTTGACATGGTATCAGAGCAGCGATACAAGGATCAATCACCCAGCTGCAATTCGAATTAAAATTCAGCAACTGCATATCTGTAATGGCAGAATTGACAGTTGATACTCTTCCACATAATCATCCTCTATACTTACAGGTTTCAGATGCACCAAGTGTAGCTCTCATTACGACTAAGCTCACAGGTCCAGAAAATTATGGCCTCTGGAGCAGATTGTTCAGGCTTGCTTTACTGGTGAAGAACAAGCTCAGTTTTGTTGATGGAACTTGCCTAAAAAGCTCGTACACAGGAGATCTAGAAGCTCAATGGGAAAGATGCAACGCCGTGGTACTTTCATGGATCAGCAGTACAGTAGCTTCAGAATTACTCACTACTATTGTATACGCGTCAAATGCAAAACAAGTTTGGGACGACTTCAAGGAAAGGTTCGATAAATCCAATCTTACGAGAGTGTATCACATATGGACAGAGGTATCCTCTTTGAAACAAGGCAATGATTCTGTAACTACTTACTATTCTAAATTGAGGGATCTGTGGGATGAACGGGATGTTTTAGTACCTGCTCCTTTATGTAATTGTGTTGAAGCCAAACCTTACATAGAACATCTTAATCAGCAGAGGTTATTGATGTTTCTAATGGGATTAAATGAGTCCTATAGCCATATTAGAAGTGATTTACTACTCAAAACTACTGTGCCCAGTGTTAATCAGGCATATGCCACAGCAGTTCAAGAGGAAAGTCAGAGATTGTTGAGTGTTGTGGAGATTCATAAGGAACCCCTCACTATGCTGGCTAATCGAAAGCCAGGATTCAAAGGAAAAAAATTACTGGATAATCCATGTGTGCACTGCGGTTATAGAAACCACTTGAGTAAGGATTGTTACAGAATAATTGGATATCCAACTGATTTCAAAAGCAAGAGAAAGACAGATGCATCCAGCAGTTCCAGATCCACTCGTGGTTTTCAACAGGATTCTACTGGTTTCAAGTCTTCTGCTAACTATGCTACTTCTGCAGGACAGGGACATGCTCTCACACTTACAGAAGAAGAATATAATCATGTGCAGAACCTTAGACACAATTCAGGTGGTGATGGTGATCTTAAAGCCAATTTCACAGGTAATGTATCACTCACACCTAATGTTTGCGAACATGAGTGGATCATTGACTCTGGTGCTACTCATCATGTTACTTCTTGTAAGGACATGTTATCACATTCAAGGTGTCTTGGTAATCAAGGATCAAATACTGTTCAATTGCCCACAGGCAACAGGGCTCCTATTGCAGGCATAGGTTGCTCTACTATCCTGGGTGATCACACACTGAAGGATATTTTGCTTGTTCCTGATTTCAAGTTTAACTTGTTGTCAGTTGACCAAAGATCTAGTGTGTAGTGTCAGTTTCTTCCCTAATTTTTGTGTATTGCAGGGTCTTTACAGTGGGAAGGTGATTGGGATTGGTAGAGAAGCTGGAGGCTTATACTTGTTAAAAGACACCATTAATGCAGTGACTACTGCTGCAATAAAGGATGATAACTTCACCACATTGTGGCACTTGAGGCTTGGTCATCCTTCACTGACAGCAATGCAACATATTCCATCTTTGACTAGCAACTTGTCTACTCTTCCTTGCTGCCATATCTGCCCTCAAGCTAAGCAAAGTAGACCTAGTTTTCCTTCTAGTTTACATAAATCTAGTCTCATATTTCAGTTGGTTCATATAGATGTATGGGGTCCCTATAGGACTCCAACTTATGACAAGAAGCAATACTTTGTGACCATAGTTGATGATTACAGTAGATTCTCGTGCTTTGTTTGATTCATTCCAAAACTGAAGTCTACTCTGTATTGAAAATTTTTCTGTTAATGGTAAACACTCAATTTGACACTAAAGTGAAGGTGTTGAGAAGTGATAATGGCACAGAGTTTATGAATTCCAACTGTAACGATTTATTAGCCTCTCTTGGGATAGTACATCAAAGTTCTTGTGCTTATACACCCCAACAGAATGGGGTGGTGGAAAGAAAGCATAGACACATACTCAATACTGCCAGGGCATTAAGATTTCAAGCCTCCATTCATATCTCTTATTGGGGTCATTGTGTCAAGGCAGCAGTATACTTAATCAATAAACTTCCTACAACTGGTTTGCAAGGAAAGTCCCCCATGAATTATTGTACGGTACTCCACCACACCTAGATCATCTAAGGGTATTTGGTTGCCTTTGTTTCATATCTGTACTGCCTAAATCCGATAAATTTGCTCCTAGAGCAAAGAAGGGTGTTTTCATGGGCTATGCTGAAACTCAAAAGGGATATAGAGTGTTTGATCTTGAGTTGCATTCCTTTCATGTTAGTAGGGATGTCACCTTTGTAGAACATGAGTTTCCTTTCCAGTCTGACTCCTCTCCTAGGGCCCTGCATGATCTCCTGGAACCCCTTTTTACTCCTTTATCACAAGCATCCATTCCTACTCCATTTGACACAAGTCCTGGAGTGCAGGTTGAATGTGCAGAGGAGGTTTCAACCCCTCCTAGTACAACTACTGATGTCTCTCCCCCTAGTGCAGTTCCTCTACCATCTGCTAAGCATGCCACCTCTACACCTGTTATGGAAATTGTTGCACCTTCTACTACAAGACCCAATAGGTCTGTTAGGCCTCCCATTTGGCACCAGGACTATGTTGTATCCAAACCCCTCATTCTACTTGTCTTTATCCTATTGGAGACTATGTTGTCTACTCCAAGCTGAGCTGTTCCTATAAGTCCTTTTTAACTGCTCTTTCTAATTCTTCTGAGCCAACCACCTTTAAAGATGCCTCCAGTAGTAAAGAGTGGATTGCTGCTATGAAAGATGAAATTACAGCCTTAGAGCAAAATAACACATGGAGTGTGGTGGACCTTCCTCATGGAAAAAAGGCTATTGGCTCTAAATGGATATACAAAATCAAACTTCAGGCTAATGGTGAGGTTGAAAGGTACAAAGCAAGGCTTGTTGCAAAAGGTTATAATCAGCAGGAGGGTCTGGATTATAATGAGACATTCTTCCCTGTTGCCAAAATGGTTACAGTAAGAACTGTTATCAGTGTAGCTGCATCACACTCTTGGCCTCTTTACCAAATGGATGTCCATAATGCCTTTCTGCAGGGTGATCTTCTTGAGGATATCTACATGGACATGCCTCAGGGTTTTCAGAGGCAGGGGGAGTATAAGGTGTGTAAGCTGCTCAAGTCTCTTTATGGCCTCAAACAGGCCTCCAGGCAGTGGAATCTAAAATTGACTGAGGTCCTATTCTCTATTGGCTATTCACAAAGTCCCTATGATCACTCCCTTTTCACAAAAAGGGATGGGCAATACATAGCTGTGATCCTCATTTATGTGGATGATTTATTCCTGACAGGTAACAGCAGCAAATTAATACAACAGTTGAAGGAATCTCTTCATAGTAAATTTAAGATGAAAGATCTTGGCGATCTCAAGTACTTTCTAGGAATTGAGATTATGAGGTCTAAGTCTGGAATTTTGCTCAACCAAAGAAAATATGCTCTTGAGTTAATCTCAGACACTGGTCTGAGTGGTGCTAAACCAGTGACCACACCTTTGGAAGCAAACACCAAACTCACCACAATGCAGTATGATAAATTGACAGGACTCGATGATGATCCTTTATTCAAAGACATAACATGCTATCAAAGATTAATTGGAAGACTGATATATTTGACTATCACCAGACCTGACATCAGTTTTGCTGTTCAAGTGCTTTCACAGTTCATGCAGCAGCCTAAAATGTCATATTGGGAAGCAGCCTTGAGGCTAGTCAGATACATCAAAGGATGTCCTGGTCAAGGACTATTACTGAGCAGTAAACAAAGTTTGGAGTTGGAAGCTTTTTGTGATTCAGATTGGGCATCATGCCCCAACACCAGAAGGTCAGTAACTGGATACATGATCAAATTAGGAGATTCTCTTATATCCTGAAAATCAAAGAAGCAACATACAGTGAGTAGAAGCTCTGCTAAAGCTGAATAAAGAAGTATGGCTGGCGCTGTTGCAGAAATTATTTGGGTACTAGGAGTGTTAAAGGAGCTGAATGTAAATGTCACAACACCTGTGAAGCTGCATTGTGATAGCAAAGCAGCAATTCAAATTGCCAGTAATCCTATCTTTCATGAAAGAACAAAACATATAGAAATAGATTGTCACTTTGTGAGGGAAAGAATCAAGAGTGGATTAATACTACCTACCTATGTTAACACCACACAACAGCCTGCTGATCTTCTTACAAAAGGCTTAGGTGCAGCTTCTCATCATATGTTACTATCCAAGCTTGGAGTCTTCAATGTGTATTCAGACTAAAGCTTGAGGGGGAGTATTAAGAAGTGATTGTTAAATAGGTGTATGGTTAGTTAAAGTTAGCTGTAAAGAAAGTTTGTTGTAACTGTTTTACTGTGATCAGTGAGTTAGTTAGGACCTACTAATCACACATTCTAGAATGATCCATCTATAAAAGTGTGAAGGACTTCTTATTGTAAAGTGAACATTCTGATAATGAAATAAGTTCTTCTTCCTCTTCTACACACGTTTCTCTTCTCCATTCTCTTCCATGGAAGAATAACTTCCATGGCTTTCATCATCAAAGCATAACTTGAAAGATAAGATGTAATTAATTTACTGTTTACACTATGGGATTTATGTAAGTTATACTAAAATATATCAAGAGAAAAGAAGGTTCAAAATTTCAAAAGAGAAAACATCTCTGAAAAGAAAAGAAAAGACAACAATGTTGCTTCCAGTAGCATCGGAAAAAAATAGCACATGAAGAACAAGAGGAAGAAATTGAGGTTTGTATGCTTTTGAACTTTTTACACAATAGAATACGTATAAATCTGGATACTTGTATCTATTAGTTTTCATTGTCAATTTTTTGGGTTGTTCACTTGTATTGAATTATTAACCCAAGTTTAAAACATTGATGGATTAATATAAGCATATTTTGATATATTAATACATTATAGTGTAAAAACAAATAGTTGAGTTCATCTTATCCAATGTATGTTAATTCAGTAGTTGTATTCATATGTATTTTCTATAGTTGTATATGTTTTATACATTAATACAGTATCGACAAGTAACAACTAAAACAATTTATTATAATCAATGAATATTGAATTAATAATTGTATTCATTCGTACATTCAATAGTTGTGTTCATATGCTAATCCTACACATAATACATTTTATGTATGCAGAAAATCAGATTTTATGTGTTAAATCGTTTGGTTGAAGCCTTGTATATGTATGTATATGCAAATCATAAGATAGATCATGATTTGAAGAAGAAGCTTAATCCGGTGCAGTTTAATAAATTCAAAAATACATGTTTGGTGTATATACCGAGCACAAATTTTTAGGTACTTTATGGTATGCGAATTGGAGAATAGTTCCTTAGATGCACGGTTGATTCTATAAATCAGACCATGCACGCTTTAATTCAGTCTTAGAGAGTTTGCCATCATGACTGGCCTAAATTGCGTCGTTGATGCCGATGATTTTTCATTCAACACAAGCAAACCTAACAGAATTATTGAACAATATTTTGAAGGTAAAAGTACTATAAAAAGTATTGTAAATGATCAATAATCTGGAAATACGATTTAAACTTTTGCGGCAATTTTTTATTCAATAGAAGAACATCATTTATACCGTCAAACTTGCATAGTTAGAGGCATACCGATAATCCTATAGTACTATTTATAGTACTTTTACCTTCAAAATGCCGTTCAATAATTCTGTTATATATGTTTGCTTGTGTTGAGTGGAAAATCATAGACATCAACGATGCAATTTAGAATAATTATGATGGCAAACTCACTAAGGTTTAATGGGAGTGTGGTTTGATTTATATGAATCAACAGTGCAAGGAACTATCCTCCAATTCGCATACTATAAAGCACCTAAAAATTTGTGCTTGAACCCGACACTCGTGCATAAGGATATATACACCTAAACATGTATTCTAGAATTTATTAAACTGCATCGAATTAAGTTTCTCCTTCAAATGATGAACTATGTTATGATTTGCGTATACATGCATATGGAGGGCTTCAACCTGACGATTTAACATATAAAATTTATTTTTTTGCATACAGAAAATGTATTATGTGTAGAATTAACAAATGAATACAACTATTGAATATACAAATGAATATAATTATTGATTAAACATACATTGATATTTATAATAGATTGTATTAGTTGTTACTAGTCTTTACTGTATTAATGTATAAAACATATACAACTATAGAAAATACATATGAATACAACTACTGAATTAACATACATTGGATAAGATGAACTCAACTATTTGTTTTTACACTATAATGTATTAATATATCAAAATATGCTTATATTAATCCATCAATGTTTTAAACTTGGGTTAATAATTCAATACAAGTGAACAACCCAAAAAATTGACAATGAAAACTAATAGATACAAGTATCCAGATTTATACGTATTCTATTGTGTAAAAAGTTCAAAAGCATACAAACCTCAATTTCTTCCTCTTGTTCTTCATGTGCTATTTTTTTCCGATGCTACTGGAAGCAACATTGTTGTCTTTTCTTTTCTTTTCAGAGATGTTTTCTCTTTTGAAATTTTGAACCTTCTTTTCTCTTGATATATTTTAGTATAACTTACATAAATCCCATAGTGTAAACAGTAAATTAATTACATCTTATCTTTCAAGTTATGCTTTGATGATGAAAGCCATGGAAGTTATTCTTCCATGGAAGAGAATGGAGAAGAGAAACGTGTGTAGAAGAGGAAGAAGAAGTTATTTCATTATCAGAATGTTACCTTTACAATAAGAAGTCCTTCACACTTTTATAGATGGATCATTCTAGAATGTGTGATTAGTAGGTCCTAACTAACTCACTGATCACAGTAAAACAGTTACAACAAACTTTCTTTACAGCTAACTTTAACTAACCATACACCTATTTAACAATCACTTCTTAATACTCCCCCTCAAGCTTTAGTCTGAATACACATTGAAGACTCCAAGCTTGGATAGTAACATATGATGAGAAGCTACACCTAAGCCTTTTGTAAGAAGATCAGCAGGCTGTTGTGTGGTGTTAACATAGGTAGGTAGTATTAATCCACTCTTGATTCTTTCCCTCACAAAGTGACAATCTATTTCTATATGTTTTGTTCTTTCATGAAAGATAGGATTACTGGCAATTTGAATTGCTGCTTTGCTATCACAATGCAGCTTCACAGGTGTTGTGACATTTACATTCAGCTCCTTTAACACTCCTAGTACCCAAATAATTTCTGCAACAGCGCCAGCCATACTTCTATATTCAGCTTGCTTCTCATCATATGTTACTATCCAAGCTTGGAGTCTTCAATATGTATTCAGACTAAAGCTTGAGGGGGAGTATTAAGAAGTGATTGTTAAATAGGTGTATGGTTAGTTAAAGTTAGTTGTAAAGAAAGTTTGTTGTAACTGCTTTACTGTGATCAGTGAGTTAGTTAGGACCTACTAATCACACATTCTAGAATGATCCATCTATAAAAGTGTGAAGGACTTCTTATTGTAAAGGAAACATTCTGATAATGAAATAACTTCTTCTTCCTCTTCTACACACGTTTCTCTTCTCCATTCTCTTCCATGGAAGAATAACTTCCATGGCTTTCATCATCAAAGCATAACTTGACATAAACTCTAGCTCATGCCTATATGAAGGGTACTAAATTCCCGTAAAAGGTATCTCGAAAATTTCATTTCAAGATCAAGATCTCGAATATTCCGCAAATTGATAGAATATTCATATACAAGTCAAATCTAAATTATCCTAGTTCGAGAAATACGCTACTAATGGCCCTCGAATCATGGATAAATCTTGGGAGAGTAGAATCAAGGGAGCAACAAAATTGTACCCGCAATCTTTATCAATAAAGTTATGTTTTTTTTTTTTTTTTTTTTGTAATTGTCATTTATTTTTTTGTCACTTTAAAATTTGTTGCAAAAGATATTAATTAATGAGTAATTTGTTAGTAATTTTTTTTTCAAACTCTTCTGTTAGAAATAGTGTTGAAAAACTCATTAAAGATTTTCAAAAAAATTATTCATTTTTAATCATAAAAAAATATATCAAAAATTCATTTATTTTCGACGGAAGAAAATATCATTTTATGTCTGAGTTTAACTTTTATATAGGTTATTATAAGTACGTAAAAGGGTTTGACATTAAGTATCATATAATTAAAAGATATATATGTATTATTCATAGAAAATAAAACTGGTAAAATAGAGAAATACTTTCTCCAACATGTTAAAATAACTTGATACTCATTTCGTTAATTTATGTGACATTTTTTGAATTTCGAAAGTTAAAACGAGTTTTTGTTTACTATGATCTTTTCATATGTTTTTTTTACATATATTTTCAATTATCAATTATTATGACATTATATATAATTTTTAAAATGTGTAAATTTTATTTAAAAAGTTTAAAAATTTCATGTTTAAAGAGTTGCTTTCGAAATCTGAACCGTGCCACAAATTGAGACATAGAGTAACATAAAAAGTTTTTCTTTATAGTACTAGTATACACTCTCATTCATTTTTATTTGTCATGTTTGACTTGATACATCCCTTAAAAATCATTCTTTTCCTTTCAATTTATGTTAATTTTATTAAGTAGTACGGTGTTTAAGAAATATGTAAAGATTTGCAATTATTATTTTATTATTATTACTTTTTTTTTTACTTAATAGAAAAGACAAAGTTAGAAACTGGTATCAATGACGTACGTGCGTAAAACCTGGGAAAACAAAACACAAGGACTTGGGAATCCAAGTATAGCACAAGGTCTACTTCCTTGTAGTTGTAGGTAGGGTGTTCTCACAAAATAAAAAAACTAAGGGTGTGTTTGGTATGAAGGAAAATGTTTTTCATGGAAAATATTTTCCTAGAAAAGAAGTAGATTTTTTATTTATTTTCACATGTTTGGTTGGTGAGTAGAAAATATTTTTTGGAAAAATATTTTAGTGTTTGGTTTATGAATAAAAAATATTTTTGAGAAATATCTTTTATTTTTACTAGAGTAGAAAATAATTTTTGAAATTGAAAATATTTTTTAAAAACAAACTTAA
>NW_006239013.1:375448-385133 GCF_000226075.1 Solanum tuberosum | reverse complement strand
ACAAAATAAATTGATTTTTTCAATAAAAAAAAATTATAATTTGAAGTTGGAAGAGAGTTTTGGAAAATGTTTTCCTTAAGTTTTGAAGGGAAGTCATTTTCCTTAAATTTGAAGAAAATGAGTTGATTTGAAAAACAATTTCCAAAATATTTAATCCAACCAAACATGAGAAAATTAGAAAATATTTTCCGAAAAATGTTTTCCTTCATACCAAACACACCCTAAATCAAATTATTTTGAAGTAAAATAAATTGTCACTTTAAAAATTAAAATAAAATTTTAGGGTAGAGAAAATGAGAGAGAAGATTACAAAATAGAGAATCAAATTCTTACCAATATGATAGAAAGTTTTAAGTAATTAAGCAAGTACGCTACTGAGATTCCGTATTATTTTTAATTTGTTTTGGTTTTGATTTTAAATTTTAAAATACAACACAGTATTTTAAAAAACTCGGTAGGAACTTGCCTCGGGGTTCGCTCTGGGGTGGGTCTATAGCAAAACGTCCCGAGGCTCAGTGTGTGACTTAGTTCTGTAAGACTTACACCCTAAGCATCCGACTGTACACCCTAAGCAAACCCAACACCCAACGCTCGGGGATCGCCTAACAGATCTTATACAAATTATGTGTTAAAAACTTATGTTAACTTTGTTGACCATCATAATTGTTGAATAAATGAATGATATTTAATAGTTTTTCAATCTATAGAGATAAGAAGGTTCAGAGTAATTCAAAGAGAAAATGGTCTAAAGCCCCCCCAAACTATACCTGAAATCCCAACTACACACTCCAACTTCACGGGTGTCATATTACCCCCCTGAACTGTTTAAAACTGATATAATTTACTCCCTAAACGCTTAGGTAACACAATGAGTGTATCTCACTCTCTCAAAGAGAGTGAGGACCAAAACAAATAATAAAACTTTATTTTTGAAATTTCTTTTCATAAATATGTGTATTTTTAATTATTCTTTTTTCTTATTTATTTCCTTTCTTCTTCACAACAACATAAACCAAATCTCTCCACCACTCACCTTCTCTAAGCCGCCGCGACCATCACATTCATTGGATTCACCATGGAATTTCATTATTCCTCTTAATTCTAGAATTTTGATTATTCAATTTGTGCATGAAATTAGGAAATTTTGAAAACCAACTCTTTATTAATATTATTAAATTTGTTAATCATCATGACTAACCACATGGCCAAATGGATTAGAAAATTCTTATCTTGATTTTTGGTGCCCTAATTTAATAATTTTAATTCAAGTTCAAAATTTTTTTTGGGTTGTCAACGAAACTCATATGTTATTTTGAAAATAGAAATAAAAAGATTCATTGTTATATATCCATTACCTCAATTTCACGAATTCGACAAATTCATCCATGAAAATAACTTGAGTATCAATCAAATAGTGGATGAAACGGTTAGGAATAAAATTCTCGCTAGATTTTACCTTTCAAAATTGTTGTTGCAGTCATCGATGATGAAAACATGAAACATATCGTCAACTCCTTCAAAACTTGAGTTTTTTTTTTTTTTTTATATATCAAAGGTTTAAGACTTGATAATATTAGTGGTAGGAAGGAAGAAGGGAGTTGGGTTGATTGATAAACTTTTGATGTTTACAAGGAAGATGAAAATGGTGAAAAAAAGATTAATCAATGGCAAAAAACGAAAGATTATCAAAGATTTATAACTTTACCTTTCAATAATAAAACTTGAAATTTCATCACTGCACATTTCATTACTGTAAGCTTAAAACTATCATAAATAAAACTTGAAATTTTCTCTTCAATGGCAGAAAAAGTTTCACCAAACAAATGTCAAGAAAAAAGAAAAAGAAAAGAAGAAAGAAAAAGAAAAGAAGAAAGGGGCTGAAAAGAGAAGAAAAAAAATATAAAAGGAAAATAGAATAAAGTAAGAGATAATTTTTTTATTAAAAAAATAATATATATGACGTGGCAGGCGAGTGCATTAACTTTCTAACACAAATTTGGGTGTGACCTTTTAGGGGGCCATATATTCCATTTTAAAAATGTATAGGGGGGTAATAGGACTCCAATGAAGTATAAGTGTGTAGTTGAAAATCCGGTAATAAATTAAGGGGGCACTTTGACTATTTTCTCTAATTCAAACAATAAGTTGTAGTATTATTATATATTACGTAACATTTTCTTCAAAAATACGTAGCGAAGTTTTACTTTTTCACTTATCATTGGATTTTATGGTTTTGTCATATGTCTCAAACTTATCGTTTTTATTTAGCTATTTAAAAGTAACTTTATTTTTTATCATGATAGAGTGATGTTTTTATTATAATACTAGTGAATTTTATTGATTATTTTCTTTTAGGGGGTAAATTGTATAGAATGATTAAAAAATATTTTTAGAAATAATGATTCTTTATTATTAGAAAGTTAGATATTAGATTATTTATACTTGTATAATCATGTTAGAAGTTTTATTTTCTATGAGTTTTCTTAACCATGTTTGTAATTATTTCAAACTATTGATGTATTTTTATAATTTTGTGTTATTATATTATTATACAATATAGTAAATTAAAAATTTAATGATCCATAGAGCTTACACTCCATGCCTCGAGACTTATGCCTTGCCCTATACTAAGTAAGACGCCCCGCCTCACGCCTTCTGCTTTTTAAAATACTGATACAACATAATTTGATTTGATTTAGTTTTTTTTTTTTAAATAACTAAAAAAAACTAAACCAAACCAACAGTATAATTATATATTTAAAAGTTATAATTATAAACACATATGTGTACATTATATAAAATCATACAGTATATATTAATCTTTTGCACCTTAATTGGTTCTATTTACATTTATAGTAATCACTAGGTATGGATTGCTCGTGCAGAGCCCGTGGCCAATTTTTCCGCCTTCAAATGCCGATTCAATATTTACACTTTTTCATGCCATTTTTCTTTCTTACGCAAGACATTTGGAGCATGTATATCTTACATTTTTTTGAGAAATGATAAATGATAAATGAAAAACACTGCTATTTTCTTAGACACATAAATATTTTCAATTCATATGCATTTTCACGCTGGAGAGACATTGTCACGACT
Source organism: Solanum tuberosum (assembly GCF_000226075.1). NCBI lineage: Eukaryota > Viridiplantae > Streptophyta > Magnoliopsida > Solanales > Solanaceae > Solanum > Solanum tuberosum. Next base: position 382,034 of record NW_006239013.1, on the reverse strand, counting down.
CAAAAATGGATGTGATGACACCCGTCTTATCCTATCAAATAACCCGTCTTATCCTATCAAAATAAGTCAGCCTAAACCTCAACTATTATGATAAAGTGCGGAAATAAATTATAAATAAAAGTCTAATACTTTAATATAATGCGGAAATTCATAATTGACTTAAATATACCCTTAAAATATGGTTGTCACGTGTACAAGTCTTTAATGTATTACACTATAATTGAAAGAAAACATACGTCTCAAATGATGTTGTCTCTAAAATAGAACAAGATCATAAATAGGAGTAAGAAGGTCCACTGAGATGACAAACAACTACCTTACAAATCTCCACATGAAGCCTCGAAAAAGAAGAGAATAGAAAGTATCACGAAGATCTGGGCTCGTAACCTACAAAAATGTAGAAGTAAGGGGTGATTACCAAATCACACGGTACTCAACAAGTAAACTTCTAAACACAAGCTAAGGGAATAGAATACGGATACTCCTACCACCCCAATCGAACCTCCACAACTACAACCTGCATAAAATCAGCCCAACCTAACAGTTCACAATTTACATAGCACACAGCTCAACAACAACACTCTAACAATTACATATCCTCAACAACAAACTCAATATTCATCAATCAGACTTGGATGGTTTGAGGTTGGTGAATTTGGGTTGATAGGACCAGACTTGGTTTATCAAGCTATGAAAAAAGTGAAGATCATTTAAGAAAGGTTGAACACTGCGCAAAGTCGTCAGAAATTCTATACAGATGTTAGGAGAAGAGACTTGGAATTTGAGGTGGATGATTGGGTTTACTTGAAGGTTTCACCCATGAAGGGTGTTATGAGATTTGGTAAAAAGGGGAAGCTTAGTCCCCGGTATAGAGGTCCTTACAGGATATCCAAGAGAATTGACAATGTAGCTTATGAGTTAGAGTTACCGTCAGAGTTAGTAGTAGTCCATCCGATATTCAACATTTCTATGTTGAAGAAGTGTATGGTCATTCCTTCACTTATCATACCTATTGAAAATATTGGTATTAAGGACATCCTATCTTATAAGGAGATACTCCTTCATATTCTTGATCGTCAGGTTCACAAGTTGAGAACCAAAGAGGTTGCATTAGTCAAGGTCTTATGGAGAAATCAATTTGTTGATGAAGCCACTTGGGAGGCCGAGGAGGATATGAAGAAGAGATACCCACATTGCTTTCAGAGAAATTCCAAACTAAGGTATTAACTTTTATACTCTTTAAGTTGATATGCTGAGTTATGTGAATTGCATGTTGGGTGTTAGATGTTTCCACCCTCAATTCTATTTAGAGTGATCTCATTCAAGGACGATTGTTCCCAAGGGGAAGTTATTGTAACACCTCGGTCTTAGAAAGAGCTAAAATTTAAAAGAGTTAAATTAGAAAGAGCTAAATTGAGAGTAGTGCAAGTTATTCTTCAATTGTGAGTTTTGGGTCAACTTCAAACGACCAAAACATTCAACACAAGATGTGTTAAGTGGACAATGAGGTATCAAATTGGAGGTCGTTGAGTCCTCTTACCAACGCAAAGCATTGAGTTTGCTAAATTCTGAGTTCGGATGAAGGAGATATGCCCGTTTGAGTGCAGCCTATCTAGTCAAGGAAATTCATCCGTTTTAAGGAGGGATATTTTGGTATTTTCCTTACCCCACTAGCCTAACATGTTTTACCCACCTAAGTTAAAGGGTCTAATTAGATCAAGTCAATTTTTATTCATTCTAAAACGTTCAAGAAGGTTAGGGCAAAGTTCAAAAGGAGAAAGGAGGAGGTTTCAAGAAGTTCTTCAAGAATTTTGGGAAATCGCCAAAAACTTAATTCTTTCGAGGTATGTAAATTTTCATAGTGATGGGTTTGTTCACCCTCATGCCAATCATGAGTTTCCTTATTGAATTCGTCCATAAGATTGAGTATTTTTAGATTCTTGATGAGGTTCTTAAGGTTTTGTGCTTCATTCTTTAACAATTGAGTTTTGTTAAGTTCTTGAGGTGAGGGTCTTGCGAATGAATGTTGCTCTTGAGGGATTTTGAGTAGATTTTCATTTACATGTGTTGGGTTTATGAATCTAAGGGAGTTTGGAAGAAATCAATCGATTCTAGGTGAATTAGGACAAAAAATTGAGAAGAAAAATTAGTGAGAACATTCTGGAATCGGGCAGGAGCGGCGCGCCCCCGTAGCGCCCGAGGGGCTGGCGCCTTGCTCCTGCAGTGTGCCCTAAACCAGCCTCAGGAAACTGAGGGTTGGAGAGGCGCCCCCTGTTGCGCCAGGGGCGTCTGGCCCCTTTCGCCTTCGTTCTTCGTTCCGTATGCGTTCCTTTGAATCGTGTCTTCACTCTCTTCTTATTTTAAACTATCTAAGTCTTCACTATCATTGAGTGATCCTATATATCCTAATCGTAACTCTTGAATTCACATTTCAAATTCAAGTAAAGATTAAGAGTAAAGTTCGAGAAAGTCTTTTGAGTCATTTCGAGAAGTCTTCTACAGTTATTTATAACTTGTTTTAAGACTTGAGTAAATGAGTGTGAGAATGAGGAGAATTGAGTTTCACTTTTCAAAATGAGTATAAGGGAACTAAGTATTCTCAAGAGTAACCATTTTTACATTTAAAATGAGAGGAAATCTTGATTTCTAAATGAGTTCTTGAGGAATTTTGAGCAGTATCTCTTTTAAGAGAACCTTTCAGTAATTTTCTCAAATTGAGGAGGAGTTATATTTTAAACATATGAGCATGAGTATATATATTATTGAAAGTAGTATTGAGCACCGATATGGATGAGTTCAGACAACTCAAAATCCTCATAAACCATGTATGCCAACATGGGTAAAAGATCATACTTTTTAGATGATTCCTTATAACTTTTAAGCATAGCTTAGTGGATCCACTTAGTTGATGAGTTCTATACCACGACAAGGTATAGAACAGTTCTGGCAGCGTGGGCGAGACGTTGTATCATCACGTAACTCATAGTGATGGTTGTCCGTTAGAGAATCTCCCAAATGAGAGTAAAGAGTTATTATTGTATTTTTTTTATACATTTTGAGTTGTTGTCTACTGTTTACAAAGCTTTATATATTGAATATTATTATCATTGCTTTCATATCATGTTGAGTTGAGTTGAGTTAAGACGAGGTGAGTATGTCTTCCCTTTCTATCAGTTCAAGCTATATATTATGTTTCAGTGTCCCCTTGCATGCTCGTACATTCAATGTACTAATGTCATTCGAACTGCATCATTTCATGATGTAGATACAGGTGTTCAGGGTCATCAACATGCGCTCTTTTGATACCACTTGCAGTCCCAGTTAGCTTTGGTGAGCCTCCTTGCTTTCGAGGGGTTTCACATTTGGTTTCCAATTTGTTAGGATGTCGTGGGTCTTGTCCCGACTTCCTTCATTATTTAGAGGCTTCATAGACAATAGTATTTTGAGGAGTCTTTTTCATTTCCATTGTTAATGTTCTAAGACTTGGGTTGCCTTCTTATGGGCTAGTTGAATATTTTGAACATTGTGAGTTATTTACTTTGAGACAATTGAGTTAATCTTTGCATTTGAGTTCCTATGTTGTTGAGTGAGTCTTCCGTTGAATATTAAGCAAGGACAATGGTTTGCTTGGGGACCAGCAATGGTTCTTGAGTGCCGGCCACGTTGAAGATGTAGACTCGGGGTGTGACATAATTTGTATCCATGCGCTTCATCTTATGTTAGAAATATTACCTACTGGACCCCAAACCCTAATAAAATTGATTAATTATTTTATCTATTTGTTTGATTTTTTCATTTGGATCATTTTTTACCTAAATTGTAAACACTTCTGCGATGTGGCAAAAAGTACAAAGGTAAATACAATGACAAGAAGCAGTCATATACCAGCGGTATCCAAACACTTTCTGATCTGAATAGTTCTTCTACCCAAGATTCAAATAACGATTCTAATATTTTCCAACAACTTTGTTGCTGCTGAAAAGAGACTATTCATTTTCTCTAACCGTACATCTTCTTTATCATTTCTTTCCTTATTTCTAATCTTACTTTGAGTAGTAGCTTCTTGTTATTTCAAAAAAAATTATTCCTTTTTGATGTACTTTAGGAGAAATAAATTAAATTTATATATATATAAATATATATATATATATATATTATTTTATTTTTTTAAAGTAAAAAGGTCCTTAAGAATGTTGTTTGAATTTTTCGCCCTTCATTAAAAGGCTCTGCTTTAACAAATTCGTTTTTTCATCATTTTCCTTCAATTATTATTTAATTTTATTTCTTCAATTGTTATATAATTTACTAAGTTAATCTTCTCTTATGAGTTTGTACTTGCATAGGAGTATCTGATCCTAATCCCAAAAAAAGGCAAAAAATTGCCTAATTTATACAACGATTCTTAAATTAGTATAGAAAAAAATATGTAGCATAAGGGTATTCTAACGCATAAGTAAAAGCGACAAAAATAGAATCCTTATTTATACTGTACGATAATTTTCTAATTTGTATATAAAAAAAAAATCCACATACTTCTATATTTAATTATAAATGTATATAAAAAATAAATTAGTGTGTATTACAAATGGATTATGTATCTATTATAATTTATTCCTTATTTTTCTTGAATGCATTTTTTTATTATCGTGACACACACGTGCATCACATGTAATCTAAACTAATATACATAATAGCATATAGTTTAAGTTTTTATTTATATAAATTTCACGCTACGAGTAATAGCTTTAGTAGATAATTGCTCCACATCAATTTTCAGATCATGTATAATTTTACATTATTTAAACTGTTGACACCTAATTTTGACCCTCCATGATATGAATTAATTACCGAACTTCTTCAATTTCAAACGATATAAAATAATTAGTTTTATAAAATTTCAAAAAGAAATAATAAAAATAGTTTGCAAGTTATTTTAAATAGTTTTGACACTTTTATAATTTTAAATAATATATATGTTTTATATAATTATGTTAATCACAAAAGATTTTACGTTATAGTTAAATATTTTGTTAACTTAGTTTGGATTAAATTATGGTTGTAATTTTAAATTATTTAGTTTATAATTAAGTTAATTATTTTATTTCGTTAAGATTAAAAAGCTCGTTAATTAATTAATATTAATTCAGCTTATTTAGGTTTTAGCGCGCCGATTTATTAATTAACTCAATTTTGTTAACTTCTTAATTTTGGCTAAATTGTTAATTCATGGCTATTTCTTGATTGTGAATCTAACCACTTTGTTACCTCAATCCAAACTCAACTTTCTTGAACTTTTGGGCCAGAATCTACCAACCCAATACCCAATTCCCAATTCTTTGGGCCCATTATCAGCAATTATACAATCAGCCCACCAAGGACCTATTATCATACTCAATTGGATAAATTACCTATATACATAACATTATTTAACATATTTTCTATTATTTCCTACCTTTTCTAAATATTACTAAAATCCCTTTTTTACTCCATTAAACCCAACTTCCGGATACATAACTTGTTTTTTCCTAACCCACGTTTATCTCTCCCCTTTTCACTCCTTAAATCACTCCCTTTTTTACTCCCACAATCTTATCAGTTTATTCTCTTATTACAATATTGAATTTTAAGATCTTTCTCTCTCCCGTAAATCATCCATCAATGTATTATTTCAAAATCTTTCACTCACAGTTCGTACTTATTTTTGTTTTTCTTCATCAAAATTCTGATACATTACGGATGATGCACCTTCACTTTAGTATTGGGATTACCTACATAATGTCATCTAACACCAATCGTGTTTATGATTACGAAGAAATTGATTGAGCAGAAAACAGATCTAAGGAATTGCATAATCCTTTCATAATGGCGAAAGTAAACACTAAGAAGGTGAAGAAGGATAGTCCATCTTCTTCAAAAGCACAGTCGATAAAACCCCAAAAAAGAGGTGTCGAAAAGTCGCACTAGAAATTTCTCGGCGTTCTTTACCTAAGGTTAGATTTTCTATCTTTTTATTAATTTTTGTGATCGTTATACTTGATTTTATTAGTTCAATGATTTTATGATACATTAATGATTCAATACTTTTTTAATGGTGTAATTCAACAGGATTTAGTTAGTTTTGTAGATGATTTGAATTTGTCGAGAATGATTGCACCATCTCAAACATCCCTCTTCCTAATGTAATTACACACAAGATCTTGGTTGGAGAAGTAAGAGGAAGTTGAACAATTTTAATCTTTAGCAACAATGGTCGCTTTTTGGAGAAAAACATTCATTGAAAAGGGCAAAAGTAGAGTCGGAACCTGAGAGAGACAAAAACAAAAAGAAAAAAGTAAAATTAGGAAATATTTGACTAAAGTTCAATAATATAGTTAAAATAAATCTAAAAGCCAAATTTCCCCGGCAGTGGCGCCAAAATTTGATGCGCTCAAATTACACCACTCTAAAGAAGCATAAGCGATCGTTATCAAGTACAGAACCCAACTTGTAGGTTGGGGTCGATCCCACAAGGAAAATGGTTTAGACTTTACTTTAACCAACAATTATATTCAATTAGCCAAAGTACTTCCAGAAACAAGAAATAAAA
>NW_006239013.1:345379-375283 GCF_000226075.1 Solanum tuberosum | reverse complement strand
CCCTTACCTTTACTTCATATTAGACATCACATCGATGTTTGGCTTAGTTATTACTTCGCACCAATCAACACTAGCCTATTAGATATATAGTATCACACTAAATCTCTGTTGATAATTCTTTTCTTGTTGATTACCTAATTGGTCCGGCAAGTAAAAACAATGCGAGTTCTAACGTTGCGCACCGTTAAAAAGACTTTTAAACGAAAGAATTATCAATTCATGCAAAAGACAATTCAAACTTTGTCAATTGCTCATGGTTCCCACAACCCTAGTTGTGGAGTTTAGTTACCCATAATCATATGAACACAATTCATTGTTTTAGATGATAGAATTATGAACTTACGTAAGAAGAATAATAAACCCAGAAATTCAACTTGAATTGCAACACCAAAATCTTCAAAACAAACTTAGGAAATTGAGAATTGCTAAAGTTGCAAGTTAATTTACCAAGTCAAGAACTAGAATAAAAGTAATAAAATCTAACCCATAAAAACGAGGTTTACATACCCTATTTATAGAAACAAATCCTAAAATAAAAGGGAAACAAAATAAGGAAATAAAACTGCAGGATGCGTCTCTATTCCACGAGGCTGACCTATGGTCCGTAAGTCGAATGACGATCCGTAGGTCTCTTCCGTGGCTCTATACTTAGCCGATTTGAAATCTTCACAAATCCACCTATCTCAGTCAGCTTCCACGAACTAGCAGCACGGTCTGTCAGTGAGACGACGGACCGTCAGTCACCTCCGTCGCTCTATACTTAGATTATTTCAACTCAGGTATTGGAACCACTCCTCTGATCAATTATACGGAGCTGCAGGACGGACCGTAAGTCATTCGATGGTCCGTCAGTCCCCACCGTGGTTCCACACTTGGTCAGATTTCCATGAATTTCAATCTTGCCATGCCTGGTCGTCCCACAACCCTTATCTACGAGGCGTCACTCATCCTACTGTCCGTAGGTGGCTCTTTTCAGCACTTGCCTAAGCTAGATCTTCATCTTTTCATCCCTGAGTTTATTTCCTGAAATTACAACAAAAAACACATAAAACTAACACAAAAATTCCCTAGACATTCACAAATCCTAAGTGAAACGTATCAACAGTACTGTAAACTCACGGTACATCATTGGACACCTAATCTACATCGTTTAACCCCTAAACTATGTAGTTTTGGTCAGTTTGAGCCTAGTAACTTAGTTATAACTTACCCTAAGCGATTCATTCACCAAAAAATCATCAAACTTAGAGCAAAAAGGAAAAATTAGGCCACAGCGGTTTCTCCAGTTTCAGCCCCGAAATCAAAAGATTTCTCCGTAAATATCGTCACCAGGTATGTCAGATGTCACTGGTGGATTCCTTTCATTCACTAGGTCCCTAGATTTCAGTCAGAATCTTGATTCCCTAAATATTGCTTAGAACTAGGGTTTCTAGAATTTTAGATAATTGTTGTAATTTAACTGTTAGGTATTCCTAATTAGATTATCATGTTTGTGTAACAATGTTTCTTAGTTCCTTGCATGAAATTTAGAACCCTAGTGGTGTAGATTCCTTAAGTTCATGAATTACACTAGCTAGGACAAATAAACAAATTTAAATGCCTCAGTTTTCAAATGTTTCATTACTAGTACTTTATTGTTGCATTTTCAGTTAGCATATCAGAATATTGAGCTATCCAGTATATTTCAGTTATGTTGTATTGAACACATTTTCAGTTGGGAGTAGGCTTAACACCGAGTTGGACTAGGGTCAGTCACTCTCATAGTCCCAGAACTATGTGCCCCCGTAGGTTATTAGTCCCCTCTGTTGGGCATCATTTTAGTGATCACGCCACATTCATGCCTCTATACCCCTGACAAAGTATATTGGGTCATCTCGATGGGGCGTATACATCGGGTTTATGTCGGTTAATAGTAGCTCCCACAGTCAGATTCTAGTATATTGACCAGGTTACCAATTACATTTTCAGTATTCAGTCTTAGCATGTTATGTACTTGGTCATTGCATTCAGTTTAGTTCATTTTCAGTATATCTCAGTATCTTCGGATTATATCATTATTCAGTATGCTTCGTTCAGTTATATATTTGTTCGGCATTATCCTATCCTGCATGGTCAGTACCTTTCAAATACTGACGTATACTCTGCGCTACATCTTTTCGTGATGTAAGTTCAGGTCCTCAGCATTCAGATCACGTGTAGATCGGTCTCCGATCTGTATTCGAGGACGATAGACATGTTCTTTTACATTCAGTCTTTCATTTTAGTTTCAGTTTTTGCTAGAGTTAGCTGGGAGGATCTCCCAATATCTCTAGTCAGTTAGAGGCTTATTTCAGACATAGACAAATTCAACTTTGGTATTTGAGTTATAGTTCAATAGCTTAAACTCTTGCTCAGTATTTATATATTCAGACTTAGATTGGTTATTCCCCATCATTTTAGTTTATCTCATGTTTTAAGCTTCCGCGCAGTATCTTTTGTTCAGTTGTACTCTAGGTATGCTTATGATATGTCAGCTCAGGGTTATCTTGGGGTAACTCGTGATCCCAGGTCCCGTGTTTACGTCCAGGGGTAGCCTCGAGGCATGACACTGATACATTCAATAATTAGTTGTAGTTAGTTCTTGATTCATTCATGTATCTAATTGATAAATTAATTCTTACTTATTGTGATACACTTACATATACACTTTATTTCATTTTACATACTACTTTTTCACAACCTTATTGTATCAAATACATCATTTTCAACTAGATCATGATACATTATATAAAAATGTATGAGAACCATATTGTGTGGTACCATCTCCACAAACACAATCTCTGGTACATTATTATCAAATAACTAATCATACATTATTTTAAAAAGGTATATGAAACATAATGTGTTACAAAAATGATCACAAGATTGAAAATCTTAACATTTCAATTTATTGTATCAGAATTTCACTAGTTAATAGTAAAATGTAATGTTTTATCAAGGAAGAAGTGAAAAAAGCAAAAATTTGACAATTTATAATCTCAAAATAATGTATCTGAAACATAACAATAGTTCTAAAAAAGAGTTTTTCAATCTTCTTTTAGAAATAAAGTACAAGTACTTCGTTTGTGACATTCTTATCCACAACGTACACAAATGTTTGTGTTTGTGCTTATATTTCCATCTAGATCTTTTCCCTCATTTTCCTTGGTCGTCCAATCATCTTTTTGTACCTAGGTGGCAAGATAATTTCTTCTTAAAAAAAATTCGGTACTGACCAATCGTCCTTATCCGGCATTGAAATCATTGAAACTTCATATGTATTTGCTAATGCAGTTGGTTTGTGGTAATCAGAGCAGGGATGTATCTATGTGATGTTTTTGCTCTTCACAACAACAATTGTGTGCGCACAGGTATCTCGTCATGCTAAAATCTACAATTACATATTTTCTCTCAAGGCAAACAATGTATCTTCATCCACCTTTAGACACTTAGTAAATAAATTTAGAGGATGGAACAACCTGCGCACATTTGAAAGTTAGAGATACATCACATATCAATTAACTCAATTTAAGATGCACAACAACTTAATGATAACTAACTCCAGATACACGATAATTTATAAATTGATACATACCTTCATATATCGATCAAAAAGTTCATATACCAATACATTAAAAATAAAAAAATTACATGTATCTGATACGTTATTGTAACAACACCCTAACTCACATCTATAAAAATCCATTACATATACATCAAACAAGAATTGAATCAAGTTGAAATCCGTAATACATCAAGATTTATATATGCATATACAAATTCAATAATCAAAAATGAAATTCATATGTATCTGATACTTTATATTAACAGTACAGTAACTCACAGATCTGCAAACCCATAAGATATACGTCAAAGTTTTAATGTATCAAGTTCTAATCAATAATGTATCACGACTTATCAATCAATATACAGATTCATGAATGAAAAAATAATGATTAAAGCACTAGAATATATGTTGCATATCTTTTGTTATCAGATCTTTTAATTCGAAAATTAAAGCTATGGCAAATAAACATAATTATTTTTGCCCAAGCTAATTATAAAATAACAACTTTCAATTGCCTTCATATTTGGAATCTGACATCACACAATGGTAAGCAATCAGCAACACAAAAATAAAGATACCAAGAAAGTTGGCAATGAAACCCAGGTCCTGATCGTCAATCATAGTGAGATTTGTGTAGAATTTGAAGAACCCAAAAGCTACGATCTTCAATTTTTTCTTCCTTCGAGAGTGTCAGTCAGAAATCAAAATATTCATTATGTATCTTATCTAATTTTCAACAAGAGTTTTGAATCCTACTCGAAAGTTTTTTCGTAGAAACAAGGACAAAGATGCACAGGGATTTTGAATTTTGAATTGATTTGTTATTTTAGGATTTATGTTTCTCTGATTGACACAGTAAAGAGGATCTGAATAGCGTAAATTATGGGATTTTAATTTGATTTTCTGTTTTGTTTTCCTTTTTAAGCGCAACAACCACATATATAATGTATCACAATTAATGTATCTGGACAACCAATTATGTATCCGGATGACTGATATTTTAAGGGATTCTTATAAAATAGAAAATCTCCCCCCCAAAAATTGACCAGTTACTCTTCTTCTCCTTGAAATCTCCAGCAGCAGCAGCAAACAGAAATCCAGAACCCAAAATCAATTGAAACCCATAAAAAGCGCGACCCACGCGCCTACTTTCTCGTTCTAGTACAGCGAACCCATACGCCTAGACAATCACGTCAACTCTAAGTCTTTGTCTATTGATAAATTTGAAATTGGATACGAATTACCCCTTTCCTTTAGAACTTATGTTTATTGGCTATCAAATCATGTTTTGCTTTGTTAAATTCGTGTAGCGTGTGAGCATGTCCCAAGAATGAATAATTCATTGCCTTTTTGAGCGTATTGTATTACCGTAGGCTATCTTATATTTAAAGTTGTATCCGATTCTGTGTTTATGGTGTGTTGATTCATATTGGATGTTGGACACTAGTGCTTGGACTTGTTTAGCTTTAATATCTTACAATAATATGTTGGCTTTAATTTTTACTATGTTGGCTTTAGTTGTTACTTGTTTGATCTGGAACCTTGATTTATTTTTTTCTTTAGCTTGATATAAATCCAGGTTATCATTTCGATGTCCTTAAGCTATAGGAATTCAAAGTCATGTATTATATTGTTGGATATTAATCTCTTTGTTTTTTACACAAATGACCTAATTCAACTAAGTTGGCTACCATGAGCTAGGGTTTCCTATCATCTGTTGCGCTCGCGCTTTCTCTTTATGGAATCGATCACTTCTTAATATGCATTTGCTTGTACTCACTAGTTGTCCAATATACAATTTAGTTACTAGCGCCTTGATCCTTTGGTTCTGTTTTCTTTCAATTAGTGCTAGTAAGTACTTTGCTTTGAATATTTAAGTCTTTAAACATTTGTTCATACTTGTCCTCCTATGAGTTTTGAAATTAGGAAATATAATATTCACCATGTTATTGGAAAGATATTTTATCCAAGTCCGTGAATAATTTCCTTATGTTTCAATTCTCTATATGACTAAGCATGAGATGTGTACTAATTTGTAAAGGTGAAATTATTGGAACGAGTATAGGAATCACCTGGTGAGCATTAGTGATGCTTCTAATGCCTATATGTTCTCTGTCGAAGGAAAAGGAAAGCGGATATATAGGGGATAGAAGCGGAATTACAAGTTCCAAAAGTCCAAAAATGAGCTGTATACGTATTATATACAGCAATATATAGCTGATATATAGGTCCAAATAAGGAAATACAAGTTGCAGGAGCTGAAATGAGTTGTATACACTTGGTATACAATCCGATATATAGAGAAACAGGCCAAAATGCAGCCTATATACAGCAGTATACAATCGGTGTATACATAGATTTCAGGGCTGAAAAACGGGCCAAAGCCCAATGGTTTTCTTTTTACACAACAGGTGGTCAGCAACAAATTTAATTGTATAACTTACATAAATCTCATAGTGTAAATCCTAAATTACCTTCTATCCCTACTATTTTTTAATTACACAAATCCTATGTTTTTTTGGCATTTCGGATACATAATTAAGGATTCGGATACATTATTATTGATACATGTATCAATATGTTGCACTTATTAAGGGGGGGAAAAGCTGAAAAATCAAATTAAGATCTCATAGTATGCATCTGTTGCACTAATTAAGGGAAAACAAATAATTGAAAATCAAATTAAAATCTCATAAATTGCACTATTTCATTCCAAATTATTGTCAAGTATAGTGTAACAAACCAAAAATTTCAAAAATTAAATTTCTTCTTCTTGTTCATCGTTCTCTCTTTTTCATAAAAACTTTTATCGAAATTTTGGATAAGCGAGGTGAGTTATGAAGGATACAAAAGTGATGGAATTGTTGTTGGACAAACGATTTCTTTTGTGAATCTTCAAGTTCATCAAATATCCTTTCGGTTTTGATTCACTATTGTCGAAAATATTGAAATTCAAAATTCTTCTCCAGTTCATTGAATATCCTTTCAATTTTTATTCAAAATTGTTGAAAATTTTGAGTTTCAAAATTAATATCCTAGTTCATTGAAGATCCTTTCAATTTTGATTCAAAATTATCGAAAATTTTGAGAAGATACATCATGAAGATCCTTTCAATTTAAATTAATAAGTGTTGTATTTCTACTAGATACATTAAATAAGAAAGTGTTGACCATAAAATTTTATGTTTGAGATCGATACATTATTGTTTGGTAATTGCTATGTATTAGATACATTTAGTATAAATTTGAATTTACGTATCATAACTAAAAAATTAGTACATGATGCATTATTATTTTGTTTTTAGTAATACTATAATTTAAAATTTAAAAAATACACTATACATCTAATTGTTCCAAATTAGCTTCTTCCTTTTTGTGTGTGTGATACATAACACAAAATGTAACACCCCGACTTTTCAAAACGTCTAAAATTACTCGTATCTCCATGGAAAGACAAGGAGGGTGGGTAATAAATTAAGAATGATGTGGTGTGTCCTATTTTAAGTGTTCAAGTGTTGCATCTCAAGTTTTGAAGTTAGGTAAGTGGCAAAATAAAAGTTGGCGGAAGTTATCGTAAGTTCCTTTTTAAAGATTTCTCTGAACTTTGGGTCAAATGTCTCGGAGGTTTTCTCCTAATCTATAAATATTTATGGAGCCCACGACCTATCAAATCAAAGGTCTACGGGTCTAGTTTCCAACGCATCAAACGGTTTGTTCATACGACTTCATAATAGAAAGATATTTGCATTTTCGTGAGACTGCGCAAGCAGGCACGTGAGGTGGGGCCCTAGGTCGGTGGAACTTTACATATATCTTCTTCTTCGAACCTTTTCTTCATTTTTTAAGCTAAGAACCAGAAAAATTAGAGAAACCCATTTCTAGGATAAACTAAAGTATATATTTTCTCAACCTAAGTCCTTGAAGAAAGTTGTTCTACGCGTTGGGTTAATCATCGTGGTATAATTTATTTTATCGATTTCGTAGCATATCACACTTTAGTGTTGGGACAACAAGGGTTTGGATATATTTGAAGGTTTTGAGGCGTATTACGAACTTAAGATCGAGGTAAGACCTTCTTTCATCGACTCTAGCTTTTACAAGCAGCAAATAGCAATTTGCGATGGAAATACATATCTTTTATCGTATTGTCATGGTATCTTTTATTTTTGTTGTGTTGATTATGGTCCTACCTTGTTGTAGTATCGAGGGAGTTATGAGTAAAAGTCGTTAGGCCACATGAATTTAGCGAAAAAGGTATGTTAAGACTATTCTCTTCTTACGGCATATTTCCTTAAAGCTTAGGAGCAATGTAATTGAGTTGTTATCGTTGTTATACTTGTAGCCATTATTGTTGACTGTAGGCTGCTCGAGTGGATATAATCATCTCTTATCGGGATTCTTATTCAGCAGTAGCGTCCCTATGTTGGACATGACTTAGAGGCTATTTGTATAGGTCGCTTATAGCTAAATTGCTCGCTTTTAGCTGTTGGATTGTTATTGTTGCCCTTTGGGCTATTGTGGTTAGCTGCAAGAATGTGATCTATGCCTAGAAGGGTTATGTTCTGCCGACAGGGCTATATTGATGCCTAGAAGGGCTATGAGTTGCCTACAGGGCTATATTGACGCCTAAAAGGGCTATGAATTGCCTACGGGGCCATGTTGTTGCCTAAGAGGGCTATGAGTTGCCTATATGCTATATTGATGCCTAAGAGAGCTATGAGCTTCCTACGGGGATATACTATTGCCTCAGAGGGCTATGTAACTTTATACGGGGCTAGGGGACTACCGATATGGGTATATAGACTGATTGGCACCTTCTGGGCTGATGGGGGCCTGGGTAGGTGGTCTTGACTGTTGTTTGTACCTGCCGAGCTTATGGGGCCTGGTTAGGTTGTTATTTTATTATTTTTGATAAGTTTAGATTAGGAGCAGGTCAGTATGCTTATCTTATTCTTGATTTATTTACCGGATTACTCCAGTATATTAAGATACCTGCTCTTAGTTTA
Organism: Solanum tuberosum; assembly: GCF_000226075.1. Taxonomy (NCBI): domain Eukaryota; kingdom Viridiplantae; phylum Streptophyta; class Magnoliopsida; order Solanales; family Solanaceae; genus Solanum; species Solanum tuberosum. The sequence continues at coordinate 366,691 of NW_006239013.1, read as the reverse complement.
TTGTGTTTCATACTCTGTACATCATTTTGTACTGACGCCCCATTGCCTGGGGGCTCTGCATTCATGCATGCAAGTCCCGACAGACGACCCAGTAGACCTCTTCAATAGCATGATTGACTTCTATCCGGTTGGCTAGCCCGTTTCCTCCGGAGCTGCCAGAGTTGGGAGGTTTGTTAGCTTTTGTTGTATATATTTTCATGGGTAGGCTGGGGACCTGTCCCGCCAATATTTACTACCCTTAGAGGCTTGCAGACTAGTGTGCGGGGTTTATAGCTATGTTATGGCCATGCTGACCTAGTTTGTTGGTTTACTGAAACTTGTTAGTTGTGTGATGCATTGCCTTGATATACCTGCGTTCAGTTTCGGTATAGAGATCATGGTGGCCTCAAAGGCCCAATCAGGACTTCTGTGCTAGTTGGATATTTCTTTATATGAACTCTTTGGAGTAGCTGTTTCTTTTATGGATCTGTTTATAGGGGCCTTGCCGGTCGAGGGCTTAATTTTAAACCGAGATATACTTGTTTGTTTTCTTGACTGCGTGTGGCTGCCATGTGCTAGTAGCAAATGGTTCATCAGGGTCGGCTCGAGCCTGAGTTTTGTCTTTAGGAGCTAGTTGCTCCCTTTGAATCTGGGGAGTGACAAACTCTGTATAAGAGCAACGTCGTATCCTAGGGAGTCTGTAAGCCATGTCTAGTAGAGTCTTATTTATAAATGTGTTGTGCACCACATTCGATAAATAAGAAGCTATCGAACATGTTAAAATGATTGTCCTTGTTTTGCTCACCTCGTGCTATAGGACAGTGTCTTACGGGTTGAGATTTCTGGCTTATAATTGTTAATTGTATGTAGATAGAGATGGCTGACACCAGATAGACCACAACTAGCCAAGGACTAGATACAACTGCAGGCGAGGGTACTGGCAAAGTACCACAGGTGGAGGCAACCCATTGTGAGACCCAAGGGGAGACATCTTTTCATCCCCCCTATAGCTTCTCCACCGCTTCAGGAGACTCTGAGGGCTACATGACTCCCGGCTCCACTAGCAGTACCACCTCTAGTTCCTCCTATTCCATCTGACAAGGATTTCAAGAGTGCAATATGTATGTTAGAATAGTTAGTAGCTGCACAACGCCAGCCAGTTACGCTAGATGTTGCCGGACCTTCTGAAAGACCCGGAAGTTCAAGAGTTCGTGAATTTCTTGCCTTGAATCCTCCACAGTTTATAGGGATAGATCGTAGAGAGGACCCTCAACACTTTGTTGATCAGCTTCATAGGATCTTCAGAGTCATGCATGCCTCAGCGACTGAGTCAGTTGAGTTAGCAGCATTTCGATTGCGTGATGTTGCAGTATTGTGGTATGAAAGTTGGGAGAGATCTAGGGAAAGATACATCTCTACCACTTGGGGATAGATTTACAGAAGCTTTCATAGATCACTATTTGCCTCGAGAGATTAGTGATGGCCTGGTGGACCAGTTTCTGAACCTCCGACAGGGTGGCATGAGTGTCCGAGAGTACGGGCTGAGATTTGATTCATTGGCTAGATATGAACCAATATTTGTTGTACGATGCATGACAGGGTGCGTAGATTTGTGGGAGGGATTGACTTAGACTATATCGAGGTTTGTTCTACCACTGCGCTAAATGATAATATGGATATTTCGCGGATTCAGGCCTTTGCACAGGGCATAGAGGATCGCCGACATCTATAGTATACGAGTGAGAGGGTCGAGAGAGAGACAGAAGAGGGCTAGGTCCGCTGGTTCACCATGAGATTTTCAGGGTGGTCCCAGACCTCGATATTCTAGTAGGCCACCTAGACCTCCACCACAACAGTTTCAGGGTAGTAGATTTGATCGTCAGGGCCAGTCAGGCCCAGGTAAGGGTTCACGAGCATCAGGCTCTCAGTAGCAGAGGGGTTTAGGCCAGGCTAGGACAACACCGCCACGTTGTGCTACTTGCGGTAAGATGTATTTCGGGAGGTGCAGACAGGGTTCCAAAGGTTGTTATTCTTGTGAATATGAGGGGCACGGGTGGAAAGTTATGTGTAGTACGTAGCAAGAGTCATTAGATTGACCCTTTATTGTATCTACACCAGTTGGTGAGTCTATTATTGCCAGCAAAGTCTATCGAGATTGGACGGTAGAAATTATCGACCGTCAGACCTCTGTAGACCTAGTAGAATTAGAGATGGTTGATTTTGACGTCATTATTGGTATGGACTGGTTAGCGTCTTGTTATGCTAATGTTGAGTGCCGGACGAAGATTGTTAGATTCCACTTTCTAGGAGAGGCAGTTCTGGAATGGAAAGGTGATACAACAACGCCGAAATGTAGGTTTATTTCCTATCTTAAGGCGAGGAGGATGATTACTAAGGGTTGTATTTATCATCTTGTTCGCGTTCATAATATAGATGCAGCACCACTGACTCTTCAGTCTATTCCGGTAGTTAATGAATTTTTAGATGTATTTCTAGACGAATTTCCTGGTATCTCTCCAAAATGAGAAATTGATTTTGCTATTGATATGCTACCAGGTACACAACCCTTATCTATCCCTCCTTATATAATGGATCCTGCTGAGCTGGAGGATTTGAAGGATCAGCTGAAAGATTTGCTTGATAAAGGCTTTATCAGGCCTAGTGCTTCACCATGGGATGACCCAGTATTATTTTTGAGAAAAACGGATGGCTCACTGAGGATATGTATCAATTATCGACAGCTGAACAAGGCTACTATAAATAATAGGTATCCCCTTCTGAGGATCGATGACTTGTTTGATCAACTACAAGGTGCTAAGTACTTCTCGAAGATTGATTTGAGATCAGGGTACCATCAGGTACGAGTTCGGGAGAATGATATTTCAAAGACAGCTTTCAGAACTAGATATGGGCATTTTGAGTTTTTGGTTATGTGTTTTGGATTGACCTATGCCCCGGCAGTGTTTATGGACATGATGAATAGTATATTCAGGCCGTATCTAGATACGTTTGTGATTGTATTTATTGATGATATTTTGGTCTATTCACATTCAAAAGCTGAGCATGCAGATCATTTGTGAGTAGTCCTTCAAGTTCTTCCAAAGCAGGAACTTTACGCAAAGTTCTCTAAGTGTGAGTTCTGGTTGAGCTCTGTGGCTTTCCTAGGCCATATTGTAGCAGATGCAGGCATTACGGTTGATACACAAAAGATTGAGGCCGTAAAGACTTGGCCCAGACCTATGACTCTGACTGAGGTTCGTAGTTTCTTAGGGTTAGCTGGGTACTACAGAAGGTTTGTAGAGGGGTTTTCTTCACTTTCAGCACCATTAACGAAGCTGACTAAAAAACAGTTAAGTTTCAGTGGACTGAAGCTTGCGAGCATAGTTTCCAGGAGCTGAAGGATAGGTTGACATCAACACCAGTTCTAGCATTGCCAGAGGGTTCAAAGGGCTATGCGGTGTACTGCGATGCTTCTGGTGTTTGGTTGGGATGTGTTCTAATGCAACATGGTAAGGTTATCGCATATGCTTCAAGACAGTTGAGGAAGCATGGGAAGAACTATCCGACCCACGATTTAGAGTTGGCTGCAGTTGTGCATGCGTTTAAGATCTGGAGACACTATTTGTATGGCGTTCATGTTGACATCTTCACAGATCATAAGAGCCTTCAATATATATTTAGACAGAAGGAGTTAAATCTACGACAACGTCGATGGATTGAGTTACTGAAATACTACGACGTGGATATTTTGTATCATCCAGGAAAGGCGAATGTGGTAGCCGATGCACTCAGTTAAAGATCTATGGGTAGTTTATCCCATTTAAGTTTTGATAAGCGAGAGCTAGCGTGAGAGCTTCATCAGTTAGCTAGCTTGGGAGTCAGATTGTTAGAGGTAGACAATAGTGGGGTCACAATTCAAGTTACAGCCGTATCGTCTCTAGTTGTAGAAGTAAAATCATGGCAACAAGAGGATCCTAGCTTAGCGCAGCTTGGAGCCAAGGCTCAGGATCAGCAGTCTTTAGCATTTGATATAGCAGAAGATAGAGTCCTTAGATATAGCAGTCGATTCTGGTTCCGAATGTTGCAGGGCTTCGACATCGAATTATGGAAGAGGCACATCATTCCCGTTATTCTATTCACCCTAGTTCGATAAAGATGTACCATGATATTAAGGAGATCTATTGGTGCCATGGGATGAAGAAGGACGTTCATGAGTTTGTGGTGCAGTGTCCTAACTGCCAACAGGTAAAAGTTTAGTACCAAAATCCCACTGGGCTAGTTCAGGAGATAGCCATTCTTATGTGGAAGTGGGAAGCAATTAATATGGATTTTATTACAGGGTTACCTCGATCGCATTGCAAGTTTGACTCTATTTGGGTAATTGTTGATAGACTAACAAATTCAGCCCACTTCTTACCAGTCAGGGCTACTTTTTCGGCCGAAGAGTATGCATGGCTCTATATTAGAGAGATTGTTAGGCTACACTGTGTCCCAATATCTATTATCTCTGATAGAGGAGCACAATTTACCGCCAATTTCTGGAAGTCCTTCTAGAAAGGATTAGGGACACAAGTTAATCTTAGTACCGCCTTTCACCCTCAGACAGATGGCCAGGCTGAGCGCACAATTTTGACACTCGAAGATATGTTACGGGCGTGCGTGCTAGACTTCAAGGGAAGTTGGGATGACCACTTGCCTCTTATTGAGTTCGCGTACAATAATAGTTATCATTCTAGCATTAGGATGGCACCTTATGAGGCTTTGTATGGGAGAAAATATAGATCCCCCATTGGATGGTTCGAGGTAGGTGAGTCAGGGTTGATTGGACCCGACTTAGTCCAGCAGACAGTGGATAACTTAAGCTCATTCGGGAGAGGTTGCTAACAGCTCAAAGCCGATAGAAGTCATACTCAGATGTGTGACGAAGGGACTTAGAATTTTGTGTCGATGACTGGGTATTCTTAAAAGTCTCGCCTATGAAGGATGTTATGCAATTTGGCAAAAAGGGAAAGCTTAGTCCAAGATTCATTGGGCCATACCGGATCCTTCAGAGGGTAGGCGAGTGGCTTATGAGTTAGAATTGCCTTCGGGACTAAAATTTGTTCAACTAGTTTTCCATGTATCGATGCTACGGAAGTGCGTAGGAGACCTTTCTCGGGTTGTCCCAGTTGAGGATGTTCAGATCACAGAGGAGTTTTCCTACTAGGAAACTCCAGTTGCCATTTTAGATCGGCAGGTCCAAAAATTGAGGACCAAAGAGGTGGCTTCAGTTAAAGTAGTGTGGAGGAACAAGAATAGAGAAGAGGTGACCTGGGAAGCTGAGGATGACATGAGGTCCAACTATCCTCACTTGTTTCATACCCAGGGTAATGGCATATCAGTTTATATTAGGGCAGTAAGGTAAGATACCTATATGATTTTTTTCATATATATACTATTGCTTATTATTATTGTGGTTGTCGTTGTATATTTGCTCGCACTGTTATGAGGGAGCTATAGTGCTTAGCTATTTATGTCATCATGTAAGACGCCTAGGTTAGAAATTTTGCATTTCAGGTTCCTAGATAGTGACATTTACATAGGATGCACTGCCTAAATTTTGGCAACTCCTAAGGACTGAACCGCGTGACTCAGATTTATCATTCGAGGATGAATGTTTCTAAGGGGGGAAGGATGTAATACCTCGACTTTTTGAAACGTCTAAAATTACTCGTATCTCCATGGAAAGACAATAAGGGTGGGTAATAAATTAAGAATGATGTGGTATGTCCTATTTTAAGTGTTCAAGTGTTGCATCTCAAGTTTTGAAGTTAGGTAAGTGGCAAAATAAAAGTTGACGAAAGTTATCGTAAGTTCCCTTTTAAAGATTGCTCTAAAATTTAGGTCAAATATCTCGGAGGTTTTCCCCCAATATATAAAGAGTTATAGGGCCCACAACCTATCGAATCAAAGGTCTACGAGTCTAGTTTTCAACGCATCAAACCATTTTTTCATACGACTTCAGAACAGAGAGATTTTTGCATTTTCGTGGTACAGCGCAAGCATGCATGTGAGGTGGGGCCCTAGGTCGGTGGAACTTTACATATATCTTCTTCTTCGAACCTTTTCTTCATTTTTTAGATAAGAACCAGAAAATTTAGAGAAACCCATTTCTAGGATCAACTAAAGTATAGATTTTCTCGACTTAAGTCCTTGAAGAAAGTTTTTCTACGCGTTGGGCTCATCATCGTGGTATAACTTGTTTTATCGATTTTGGAGAATATCACACTTTAGTGTTGGGACAGCAAGGGTTTGGGATATATTTGAAGGTTTTGAGGCGTATTACGAACTTAAGATCGAGGTAAGACCCTTCTTTCATCAACTCTAGCTTTTATAAGCAGCAAATAGCAATTTGCGACAGAAATACATATCTTTTATCGTATTGTCATAGTATCTTTTATTTTTGTGTGTTGATTATGGTCCTACCTTGTTGTAGTATCGAGGGAGTTATGAGTAAAAGCCGTTAGGCCACCTGAATTCATTGAAAAAGGTATGTTAAGACTATTCTCTTCTTACGACATGTTTCCTTAAAGCTTAGGAGCAATGTAATTGAGTTGTTATCGTTGTTATACTTTTAGCCATTATTGTTGATTGTTGGCTGCACGAGTGGATATAATCCTCTCTTATTGGGATTCTTATTCAGTTGTAGCGTCCCTATGTTGGACACGACTTAGAGGCTATTTGTATAGGTCGCTTATAACTAAATTACTCGCTTTTAGCTGTTGGATTGTTATTGTTGCCCTTTGGGCTAATGTGGTTAGCTGCAAAAATGTGATCTATGACTAGAAGGGCTATATTCTGCCGACAGGGCTATTGACGCCTAGAAGGGCTATGAGTTGCCTACGAGGCCATGTTGTTGCCTAAGAGGGCTATGAGTTTCCTATATGCTATATTGATGCCTATGAGAGCTATGTGCTGCCTACGGGGATATACTATTGCCTAAGAGGGCTATGTGACTGCCTACGGGGCTAGGGGACTATCGATAGGGGTATATAGACTGATTGACACCTTTTGGGCTTATGGGGGCCTGGGTAGGTGATCTTGTGTGCTGTTTGTACCTGCTGAGCTTATAGGGGCTTGGTTAGGTTGTTATTTTATTATTTTTGATAAGTTTAGATTAGGAGCAGGTCAGTATGCTTATCTTATTCTTGATTTATTTGCTGGATTACTCCAGTATATTAAGATACCTGCACATAGTCTATTGTCTTTCATACTTTGTACATTATTTTGTACTAACGCCCCATTGCCTGGGGGCGCTGCATTCATACATGCAGTTCTCGACAGACGACCCAGTAGACCTCCTCAGCAGCAAGATTGACTTCTATTCGGTTAGCTAGCCCCTTTCCTCCGGAGCTACCAGAGTTGGGAGGTTTGTTAGCTTTTGTTGTATATATTTTTATGGGTAGGCTGGGGACTTGTCCCGCCAATCTTTACTACTCTTAGGGGTTGTTTGGTTTGAATATGAGTTATGATGGGATAAGTTATGTTGGAATAAGTTATGTTGGGATTAGTTTTGATGGGATAAGTTGTCCTGGTATTATTTCTTATTAAGTGTTTGGTTTGTTATATTCAAAATAATATATATTGATAAATTTTAAGAACAAGTTGTTTGTTTACAAAATTACCCTTCACTTTATTTAAACTTTTTAAATATTTCTTTGTGAGCTTTAGTTATTCATTTTTTAAAATAAAACTTTTATTTTATTTAACTTAAATATTTTTGTTTATGTATTCCCATGATAAGTACCATGTGTATTTAAAAATATAACTTTTTTCTTATTTAGCTTAAAAATAGAACTTCCCTCTTAAGTTTATTAAAGAGAAGAAAATTTATGAGAAATCAAAATAAAATAAACATAAGAATTAGTCAAATAAATTCATAAATAAAAATTATATTTATATAGTATAATTTTTTAATAGAAAAATATGTATAATTATCATAAAAATAAGGAGTAGTAAATATTATTATACATGGTATTAAAAAAAATGTAAATATACATAAATGTAAAAAATGATGTATAAAAAGGATTTAAAGGGACATATTTTTCATTTACCTATTTTATCTCGGGATAAGTTATCCCGGAATTACTATACCACCCATGGGAGGATAACTTATTCCGGTACTAATTATTAATCCCGGGATAAGTTATCCCGGACTAGCCAACCAAATAACATCATTTTTTTTATCCCATCACTATTTCCTTATCCCATCACTATTATTTCTAATCCCTCACACCAAACGAGCCCTTAGAGGCTTGCAGACTAGTGTGTAGGGTTTATAGCTACATTATGGCCATGCTGACCTAGTTTGTTGGTTTGCTGAAGCTTGTTAGTTGTGTGATGCATTGTCTTGATATACCTGCTTTCAGTTTCGGTATAGAGATCATGGTGGCCTCGACGGCCCAATCAGGACTTCTGTGCTAGTTAGCTATTTCTTTATATGAACTCTTGGGAGTAGCTGTTTCTTTTATGGATCTGTTTATAGGGGCCTTGTCGGCAGATGGCTTAATTTTAAGCCAAGATATACTTGTTTGTTTTCTTGACTGCGTGTGGCTGCCATTCGCTAGTAGCAAATGGTTTAGCAGGGTCGACTCGAGCCTGAGTTTTGGCATTAGTAGCCAGTTGCGCCCCTTGAATCTGGGGCGTGACACAAAATTTATGTATCAAGTACATTTATATCGAACATGATAAACACTAATCGAAGATTCAACAACATTAGAGTTATGTATCAATACCTTAAATATGAACATGATACATTGTATAAACATAGGTTATTGTAGCAGTGATGTGTATCAGATCAATGATAACACTAACAAAGACTAATTTAAGACTAAAAATAAATGAGATACATTAAAAATCTATATCTTTGATAGTAATGGCCGTGCAATGGCAGATCCAATCTTTTTTTTCTTTTTTTGGACGTTTTTCAACAGTTGATACATTAAAAGAAAATAAATATTTTTCAAGAAAAATTTTCAACGATGATATGATTAACTAAAATTGCAAAGGTTCAATAAGATTTCAATGGGGGCAGGGGGCGGAGGTAATTTTATTTTTATTTTTTATGATGAAAAAATTAAAAAAATAAAAAAATAAATCGGAAATTGAAGTGATGGAAATAAATCTACCTCTTGAATAATTTGAAATCATTAATTGGAAATAGAAAAGATTTGAAATTCAAAAATAGATTAATTGATGTAATTATGGATAGATTTGTGGCGTGAAAAAAAGAAGGAAAATCATGGGTATGAGATTTCAAATTAATGTATCCGGAAAAAGGGATGATGGGAGGAAAATAAGGGATTTTTGATATTTTTTAAAATGATAGGAAAAATAAGAAAATATGATAATAAATAGTGTGTAGTTAAGTAATTTTTCCTTATTGGTATTTGTCTGTTTTGGTTTGACTTAATTAATCTCTTAACGAGTAACATTTTCTTGATTAAACCTTTGAGTAATTTATTTAATTACTTGCCTACTTAGTCTCTTTGTTTTGATAAAGACCACTTCTTTCTTAGATTATTTTAATCCTCGTTTTGACAAAATTTACTAAATTATGCTAATTGCTTATGTTCTTTTCCTTCCAAGTGATTTTCTTTAAAATATTACACATTTACAGATAAATGAAATAAAGATAAAAGAAGTATAAATAAACAAAATTAGGTAAAATAATATTTTCTTTACTCGTTCATTTCTTTTCAAAGTTAAAGTCAAAACATTTTGGTCAAGTCGTAGGATAACCGCGTGTTAGCGGACACTTTAAATGCTTTAAAAACCTATTTGAAGTGTAAATGAGAACCTCTTACCCATTTTTTCTAAATTTATAAAGACTTAATCTATTAGAGTATTTTTTTTAACTTAAGTTTTCTTAATTTCTTTAAAAATTAAGTGGTGACTCTTTTCTAAGTATCTTTCTCAAATTGTTTTATACTTCAAACATTTTAAAAGTGATTTTTCTAAAGATAGTAAAATTACGACATAACATCATCCACAATTGTAATATCATCATGGAGTGCATTACAAACTCTGTGGTGGTCACAAAATACTTAGTTCTTTCTAGCTCTTATTTACTACATGCTTGTTAGTTAGTAGCATTAGCTAGGTACTTCATTAGAATTGGTAAGGTAAGGTCTAGCCCCATTGCTTGTACTTATTCGTGTTGATATCTTTTTTAGGGAAAAAATCATATATAATTGCTCTAGTAAATAATTAGGGAAAAATGTCTGAAATATATTCTAACTTTGACCGAAATTGTTGTAACAATACCAAACTTTGGAAAGGACCTTTTACCCCTTGCACTATTTAATAGTGTATTTTAAAGGTGTACATGTTCCCACGTGGACATCATAAATATTGCATCATTATAAATAGTAATGTGTCCACGTGGGCACATATATATCTTTAAAATACACTATTAAAATGGTGCAAGGGGTAAAAGGTCCTCCATAAAGTTTGGTATCGTAACAATAATTTCGGCCAAAGTTAGAGTATTTTTCATATCATTTTCCCAAAATAATTAATATTGAAAGCTATATAGCATGGGGCTATTCAGCCTTTTGTCAACACCTCACAATAAAATCTATAATAATGAGTAGTACTACAAAAATCATCCCAGAACATGAACATGAACATGATGGTGAATTGTCAAGCAACAGAAGTAGTAGTACTCTTCTAGACCCTGAGGAATTCAGAAAGCAAGGACATATGATGGTTGATTTTCTAGCGGACTACTTTCACAACATTCAAAATTACCCCATTCGTAGTCAAGTTAAACCTGGCTATCTTAAAAAATTATTACCTGATTCGGCCCCAAATCAACCCGAATAAATTGATAAAATACTCGAAGATGTCAAAAAGGATATTTTTTCAGGGTTGACACATTGGCAGAGTCCAAATTTCTTTGCATATTTCCCTTGTATTTCAAGTAGTGCTGGAATTCTATATAGGTGAAATGCTTAGTGTTGGTCTTAATGTGGTTGGATTTAGTTGAATAGCATCACCAGCTGCTACTGAGCTAGAGAATATTGTAATGGATTGCCTTGGGAAATTTATTAATCTACCTAACACATACCTTTTTTCTGGTGGTGGTGGAGGCGTTATACAAGATAACTTCCAAATATTTCAAGTGAAATAATGAAATAAATTTAAATTCAAATACAATTTCAAGATTGTCCAAATGCATGCCTACTAGTAATAATTATTGAATTGTCCAAACATGATATATTAGATTGTAAAATAACAAATACACACCATACTTGATATGTTGAATTTCATACAAAACTACTAAAATGCTACCAAAATAATACTCCCCTCTGTCTCAATTTATGTGACTTACTTTCTATTTTAGTCAATCCTAAAAAGAATGACATATTTCTATATTAAGTAACAATTTATTAATAAAATGTCTATTTTACCTTTAATGAAATGATTTACAACCATACAAATTTATTTCTATCATTCATTTTGGACCACAAGGTTTAAAAGTTTCATTTCTTTCTTAAACTATGTGTCGAGTCAAACTAACTCACATAAAATGGGACGGAGGTAGAATTAGCTAAGCGAGTTTTCATACTTACATGAATAACTCTCTTTCTAACTGGCTTTCAGATGACCCTTTTACTATTTCCAATAGGTACAACTTGTGAAGCTATGTTGTGCACTATTGTTACTGCAACAGATCAAATGTTGGAAAAAATCGAAAGAGAGAACATTGGCAAACTAGTAGTTTATTCATCTGATCAAACTTATTCTTCTTTCCAAAAGTCTATCAAGATATATGGGATTAGACCAGAAAATTATCGCGCTATCCCAACAACAAAAGCTACTGAGTTTTCCCTATGTCCAAAACCATTACGTGGAGCTATTCAAAAAGACATAAAAGGTGGATTAGTGCCCTTATTCTTGTGTGAAACTATTGGAACTACTTCAACAACCACTTTCAACAACCACTATTGATCCATTGCATCCACTCTGTGAAATCACTAAAGAATATGGAATTTGCATGGGTACGTTGAAATATTGTATGCATGACTATATCATTTAAGAACATAAACGGTTAGAGAGTGTCGAATTTCAGAGAAGCTGAGGTGAATCCTGGTTCACCATTGATGAAGCTTCGAGAAACATGAAGAAGAAGAGAAAGCTTTGAGACTAATTGAAGAATTAGGGAAACTGAATTATTGAATTGATCTCAACTGTTCCTTTACAATATATACAAGATAACAAATGAGCTTAGCACAGATTCCAAGATAACAAACTATTCTAACAAACAAAACTAACCAACTCTTAACAACTAACTAACTAACTACTAATTAATCTGTCAACTAATTACTAATTAGATTAAGAGATAAATATGATGAATCTCAACACCCCCCCTCAAGTTGGAGGTGAGTAGCTCACAACCAACTTGTGCAAAAGAATGGAATGCTTTGAGCTTGGTAAGGGCTTGGTCAAAACATCAGCCAATTGTTCCTCAGTTGATATGTGATGAAGTACAACGAGGCCTTCCTGCAGCTTGCCCCTACCAAAATGACAATCCACTTCTATATGCTTTGTTCTTTCATGAAACACAGGATTTCTTGCTATATGAACAACTGCTTGACTATCACAAAACACAGGAAAGGGCAGGTTACATGGCATATGCAGTTCAGTCACTAATGTCTCCAACCATACCAATTCTCCCACTACTTTTCTGACTGCTCTGTATTCAGCTTCTGATGAGGACAAAGAAATAAGGTCTGCTTCTTAGATTTCCAAGAAATAGGACTGTCTCCCATTAACACAATGTATCCACTAACTGACCTTCTAGAATCAGGGCATGCAGCCCAATCTGAATCACAATAAGCAGTGATAGTGCAATCTTTATCGTTGGATAAGAAGATTCCTAAGCAAGGATCATTTATAAGGTATCTGAGAACATGATATGCAGCCTTCAGATGTGGTTCCCTAGGAGATTGAAGGAACTGACTAAGATGATGAACACTGAATGCTATGTCTATCCTGGTATGTGTCAAAAAGTTCAATTTCCCTACCAACTTTCTATAATGTATAGGGTCTTTCAGCAACACCCCCTCATCTGCCTTGAGTTTAACTGTGGATTCAAGAGGAGACAGGACTGGTCTGCATGATGAACAATCAAATTCTGTCAATAGGTTTGTAGTGAACTTTCTCTGTGAGATCAAAACTCCAGTGTCTTTGTAGAGTATTTCTAACCCCAGAAAGTAGTGAAGCTTCCCTTGATCTTTTATCTTGAATTTGTCATGAAGGAAACACTTTAGAGAACTTATTTCACCAACATCAGTTCCTGTTAAAACTATATCATCAACATAGACAACAACAAATACAAGAGAAGCACCAGTCTTTCTATAAAATAAGGAATAATCACTGTCTGAGTGAGAATACCCTCTTGAGATGAGTACTTGAGCCAACTTATCATACCATTGTCTACTTTCTTGTTTGAGACCATATAAAGATTTCTTGAGTTTGCAACATAGGTTTGTATCCTCTACTAAAAGCCCTTGAGGTGTGGTCATGTAAACTTCCTCACATAAATCTCCTTGGAGGAAAGCATATTGTTGACATCCAATTGATACATATCCCAACCCTTTTTCACAGCTATGCTGATTAAGGTTCTAACTGTAGTCATTTTCACTACTGGAGAAAATGTCTCATTGTAATCAACACCTGCATACTGAGTATAACCCTTTACCACAAGTCTAGCTTTGTATCTTTCCACTGAACCATCAGCTTTGTGTTTGATTTTGTACACCCATCTACACCCTATTGCTTTCTTCCCTGTAGGTAACTTAACAAGTTCCCAAGTATGGTTAGCATATAAGGCCTCAAATTCTGATGTCATTGCCATTTGCCAGGCAGGATCTAACACTGCCTCTTCATCTGAGGATGGTTCAGTGTCATGTGAAATGTTCTTAACAAGATGTGGACTGTCTGTACTAAAACCAGTAAGAGATGTATGATGGTTAAAATAAGAGGGTGATAATGATGATGAAGTTGAAGGTTGTATTGAAGGTAAGGAATAATAGTATTCTTTAAGGTATGAAGGAATGGTGTGTGGTCTTGTGGATCTCCTGAGGTTGTGGACAGACACCTACTGTAGAATCACTAGGTGTTTGTAAGACATCATTGTTAGAGGATGAAGGTATGTAAGCATGATTAGGCAAAACAGTACTAGTGACAGTATCAGTGGTGTCATCATCCAACACATTAACCTTGTAAAAAGAATTATTAGTAGGACTTGACATAAAATTATCAGCAGGACTTGACATATTAGAATTGGTGATTATTTGCTTTAGTATTGTGACAAAACTAGTATTTGGATCTGAAGTAGAGAAAGGAAAAACATTTTCACAAAATGACACATCCTTGGAAACATGTATTCTTTTAGTACTCAAGTCTAAAACCTTGTACCCCTTTGTGTTGAAAGGATATCCTACAAAAATGTGGGGTGTAGATCTTGGCTCAAATTTTCGCTTATGAGTTGTGATTGTAGGAAAACATAGGCAACCAAAAGATTTAAGGTGTGAATAGAGAGGTTTTTTATCATACAATGCCTCAAAAGGAGTTTTGTCATGGAGAGTTGAATTAGGCAATCTGTTAATCAAATAAGTTGTTGTGAGTATGCACTCACCCCAGTATCTAACAGGCAGTTTGGACTGATACAATAGTGCTCTTGCAACTTCTAGAAGGTGTTTATGTTTTCTTTCCACTACACCATTTTGTTGTGGTGTGTATGGGCAGGTTTTTTGGTGTATTATGCCTTTACTTTGAATATATGCATTTGTTTTAGCATTTACAAATTCTGATCCATTGTCAGTTCTGATGGACTGAACAGTGGTTTGGAACTGGTCTCCCATAAGGGATACACATGTTTTTATAGTTTGGAGTGTATTGCTTTTGCAGGAGAGAAGTTGTGTCCATGTTGACCTGCTGAAGTCATCCACAGTGGTCAGAAAATATTTGTAGCCATTGTGAGTTGTTTCATGGTAAGGTCCCCACAAATCTAAGTGAAGAAGGTCAAAAGGCTTGGTACTAGAGAAAGTGCTTTTTGTAGGGAAGGGGGATTTTGTTTGTCTAGCCATGGGACAAATGGAACATACAAAAGGTTGTTTGGGTGAAAAAGATATGGGAATGGCAGAAATTCCTTTCATCTTTACAAAGGGTACATGGCCTAACCTGTTGTGCCATAAGAGATCAACATTATTCCCATGAGACATGCATGATAATGAAGGCACAAAATTAGAAACAGAAGCACTTTTATTCCTTTTATCACAAGGTAAGTCAGAGATATCACACAAGGAGTTACATGATTTTGAACTAGGACTCAAAGAACTACAAGTTGCAGAATTCAAAATAGTAGAAACAACAGGGAAAGAAAAAATATGTGATCCATTTGCTTGGACTGCAGAGCTTGGACAAGAAGTATGACATTTTGAACAAAAGAAGTAGAGTCCTCTTTGTGCTCTACCAATCTCCAGAGGGATCTTCATTGAAGGGCCCTGCATCAAACAAGGGGAAGAATTGAAACTAATGGATCCTTTAAAGTGAGAAACTAAGCAATGAACTGAAATGAGATTGAATTTGAAACTAGGAACAAACAAGACTTTATATAGGATTAAAGATGAATTTAAACAAACATCACCAATTTTTGTCACTTTTACTCTATAGACATTGGGTAATGTTACTAGAAAAGGGTAAGGTAATGGTCTGATGTTGGTCAATAGAGATTTGTTAAAAGTCATGTGATTTGAGGCACCAGAATCTATTATCCAGGAGTCAACAGAAAATTGAGAACATTTACATGACAGCTTACTAACATCAACAGTTGAAGAGGAACAAGTTAGAATACCTGCAAAGTTCATAGCTCCACCAAAGGTGTTTGCATTCTCTCTAGTTGTATCTGCATTGCTATTTCCTCCTTGAACGTGAATGTTTTCCAGCAAGTTTATCAGTTATTCAAGGTGTTGTTTGGAAATGACAGGACTCTTCTTCTCATGACCATATCTATCCTCACTTCCTTCGTGACCTTTCCCATTGTTCATGTGTTCACGACCAGCATGAGCAGTAGTTGTTGTTCCTGCAACATTCTTGCATTTAGTGAATTTGAAATCTTCAGGGAAACCATGGAGCCTGTAACACTTGTCCCTTGTATGTACATATTTCTTACAATACTCACAAAACAAATGAGACTTATTTGGAGGTTTGCTTCCTCCACTGCTACTTCCCCAATTGCTCCTCTGTGGAGTGTAATTTGTTCTGAAATTTACACTAGTACTGGCAGCATTCACGTGTAAAGAAGTGAACTCCAGATTGAATTTACCATGAGGCTTTACTTTCCTTTGCTTTTCTTCCTGCACTAGACTGAAGAAGGCTTGCCATGGTAGGCAAAGGATTCATCATCAGGATACTGCCTCGAACGATTGTGTAAACTTCATTCAAACCCATGAGAAAATGAATTAGTCGTCTGTCTTGCTCAACCTTGTGCATCCTTGCTTTCCCATCACAATTACATAGACATGTGCACTGAGAATTGGTGTCCAATGTGCTAAGTTCCTCCCAGAGCTTACGCATTTTGGTATAGTAACCAGTGACATCGAGATTTTCCTGAGTCAATTTAGTTATTTATCGCTGCAATTGGTACAGTTTCTCACCATTGGTCTGAGCGTACCTATCAGCCAATTCATCCCACAACTCCTTTGCATTGTTAACGTATTGCAGGCTATCAGCGAGATCTTTTGAGAGTGAGTTGAGAAGACACGAAGTGACCATATCATCACATCGTTCCCATTGAGCCAAAGTAGCTGAATCGAGATTTGGTTTCACGATTTTTCCATTGACAAAACCTGTTTTGTTCTTCACTGATAGAGCTCTGAGAATTGCTCGTCTCCAGGAACGATAGCCTGATCCATCAAACAGAACCGAAACAATTGAAGATCCAGCATTCTCAGATGGATGCATGTAGAGAGCATTAGTGGATAGGATTGGGAGATCCTGAATCTGAACTGGAGGTGCATCAACACTTTCCTGATCAAGCTTGGGTACCATGGCTACTGAATATCAATCAACAACAAAAACAGAGAAGAAACGAGAAGAGAAGATGATCGATGTGGAAGAATCCTCAGCAAAAATAGAGAAGAAACGAAGAGAGAGGATGATCGATGCGGAAGAGAGAACCTTACAACTCTGATACCATGGCGAATTTCAGAGAAGCTGAGGTGAATCCTGGTTCACCATTGATGAAGCTTCGAGAAACATGAAGAAGAAGAAGAAGAAGAAGAAGAAGAAGAAGAAGAAGAAGAAGAAGAAGAAGAAGAAGAAGAAGAAGAAGAAGAAGAAGAAGAAGAAGAAGAAGAAGAAGAAGAAGAAGAAGAAGAAGAAGAAGAAGAAGAAGAAGAAGAAGAAGAAGAAGAAGAAGAAGAAGAAGAAGAAGAAGAAGAAGAAGAAGAAGAAGAAGAAGAAGAAGAAGAAGAAGAAGAAGAAGAAGAAGAAGAAGAAGAAGAAGAAGAAGAAGAAGAAGAAGAAGAAGAAGAAGAAGAAGAAGAAGAAGAAGAAGAAGAAGAAGAAGAAGAAGAAGAAGAAGAAGAAGAAGAAGAAGAAGAAGAAGAAGAAGAAGAAGAAGAAGAAGAAGAAGAAGAAGAAGAAGAAGAAGAAGAAGAAGAAGAAGAAGAAGAAGAAGAAGAAGAAGAAGAAGAAGAAGAAGAAGAAGAAGAAGAAGAAGAAGAAGAAGAAGAAGAAGAAGAAGAAGAAGAAGAAGAAGAAGAAGAAGAAGAAGAAGAAGAAGAAGAAGAAGAAGAAGAAGAAGAAGAAGAAGAAGAAGAAGAAGAAGAAGAAGAAGAAGAAGAAGAAGAGAAAGCTTTGAGACTGATTGAAGAATTGGGGAAACTGAATTATTGAATTGATCTCAACTGTTCCTTTACAATATATACAAGATAACAAATGAGCTCAGCACATATTCCAAGATAACAAACTATTCTAACAAACAAAAATAACTAACTCTTAACAACTAACTAACTAACTACTAATTAATCTGTCAACTAATACTAATTAGATTAAGAGCTAAATGTGATGAATCTCAACAGAGAGATCATCTCTTTTTTTTTTGTTTATATCACAGGTACATGTTGATGCAGCGTATGCGGCAAATGCATGCATTTGCCCAGAATTTCAACATTTTCTTGATGGCATTGAAAATACAAATTATTTTAGTCTAAATGCACACAAATGGTTATTTTCTACGTTGGATTGTTGTTGCCTTTGGGTGAAAGATCCAAATTCACTCACAAAAGCCTTGTCAACTACACCTGAATACTTGAGAAACAAAGCTTTTGACTCCCAACAGGTAGAGGCTATAAATTTACATACTCCCTCCGTCTCATTTTATGTGGCACTTTCCAAATTTCGAGATTCAAACTAATCTATTTTTTATCGTAAGTTTTTCATGGATCTTTTAAACATTTTGAATTATTAATTATTGTGACTTATAGTACTTTTTACGTAGTTTACAAATATATAAATTTTATTTCAAAAAAATTGAAGATTCCATAGGTATATTTCCAGTCAAACTTAAACTGTTTGACTCTCGAAAAGCAAAATGTACCACATAAATTGAGACAGAGGGAGTATAACTTATGTTCAAATTATTATAAGGTCCAATTTAATAGGTTGATGATTTGCCTATACAACAGGTGGTAGATTACAAAAATTGGCAAATTACTTTAAGTCGGAGGTTCAGAGCATTGAAGTTATGGTTTGTGCGACGATGTCATGTGTAGTCAACATTAAAAACTCATAAGAAGTCATATCAAAATGGCTAAGCATTTTGAAGGACTTATATCAATGGATGAAAGGTTCGAAATTGTGGTCCCTAGAATTTTTTCTATGGTGTGTTTTAGGGTTTCACCTTTGGCATTGCAAAATAGGTTTGAATTTGATGATGACGCGCGAGTGAATGAGTTCAATGAGAAGTTATTGGAATCCATTAATTCAAGTGGTATTATTCATATGACTCATACAATGGTTGGAGGAATTTACATGATTCGTTTTGCTATTGGTGCACCTCTCACAGACTATCCCCATATTGCTAATGCTTGGGACGTGATTCGAAACCATGCAAATGTTATGCTATAAACTTTGACATTTGTTGCACTAGTAAACTAAATCATAGTTATATAAAAATGTGAACAGTATATTGAAAAATAAGACATGCTACATCCCTTAACGCATGTACACTATATCAAAAATGATCTTTAGCGGCAATTAATTAAAAATAATAGCTCAATTGCCGCTAAATATGTATTTTTAGCAGCAATTAACACTCTTTGTATATGTCCCTAAAGCCTTTAGTGACATTGAATCTAATCGCACTTAACTAATGTCGGTAAAGACTTTAGCACTCTTTATTAATGTGTCTATTTATTGCCGCTTTAAGTTATTTTGTTGTAGTGGTAGTATATCGATGATAATGTAAAATTTCTCTTAGACTATTAATATATACTAAGTAGTTAATTATTTTTGTTTTCTCGTGTATTATTTTTCATTTTCATCATGTGTTCTTGTTACACAATATTATTATTTTTCTTTAACCTCCTTATCACATCGATCAAATTCAAATTCTAAATAAATAAATCCAAACGTCTCCGAGGTTGAATGAATAAGTCTATTGGACTAAGGTTGATGACCTCACCCCAAGGCTCAAGTAACCTCTGCCTCCAGATGAGCGTAACTTCCAGAACCATAATGCCTCTTAAGTTACCCACACGTTCATCATAGTCCTAACACACAATACACTCAATATACTTGGTGGAATCCACCACCCTTTGAATCAAAGCTCTTCTGGAAGCCAACAAAAGTCGTAGCTAGGCGGATAAGATAAATAAGTCCATTGGTGAATCTCCTCGCCCTTTCAGCCGTAGTAGTATCATCAAACCATAGAAATATAAAGCATGGAATATAATCTCATAATCAGTAAAGAACATGTCATCGTGTCACAACCTCTCAAATTGAATCGTATTGTCCTCTCTCACACTATAGGGAGCAATTTATTTTCCAAAAAATACCTTTAAAATCGATTCCAAGTAAAAGGAGGTGTCCCAGTTGGTCTAACCTCAACATAAACACTCACTAATTCATGGCTAGATCATTCATCCTAAAAACGGTGAAATCAACTTCATTAGAGTCTACCAATCTCAACTTCCAAAAACTCATAAGCATCTGCACTGGGGTTTCCATTGAACTATGAAGGATCCATTTCCATTCCTTTGAACTGACTAACACTCATATGCTCATCTACTGACAAAGTCGACACAATTGTAACGACCTGATTCCGTCGTTGGGAAAAATCCAATGGGGAAAGAATTGGGGCCAGAAAAGTTTTGAGTAGTAATTTGGAATTTCCTAGCCTAGTCCAGATTTGGACAAAATCGGAGTCAGGCGAGTCTAGAGAAATCTGGTAACAATTGGGTGATCTAATTATGATTTTGATCACATGAGTAGATAGCTAAGATGTTAAGGAATGCGTACGACTTTACGGAATTAAATTCGGGTGAGTAGAACTCTCAAAATCGATCTTAGCGTGAATGGTATTTTCTAAGCATCATTGGTTAAAGGTGTGTTGTGAAATGGGGGTCTTGAAATTATTAAAATAGCCAACTGGTTCCGTGCAAGCCACTGGGGCAGGTTTTCTGCCGCCAAGGCGGAGCCGTTGTAGCGGGGTTTGGACCGCTGTGGCGGGTCCGATGTGACTTAAGGTCGTAAATAAACCCAAAAACGTCTTTATTCTGCACTTTTCGACTTTGAGAGCTAGGAGACAACCCCAGACGAGTTCTTGTGCATTTTTCACCATTCTTGAGACTAAAGGTAAGATTTTAACTCCCCGAATCCGTGTTTCAATCCGTAGAACTTAGTTTCTTGGGTAATTATCGATCGGGGAGGGTTTTGATCTGTAATTTATGGTGGGAAAAAAGCCCTAAATTGGGTATTAGGATCTTGGGTTTGGTCTAGGGTTATTGGGTTTGTTATAATCTGGATAATTAGACCTTTGATTGTTGATCCTTGCGTATAAATTATTGTTTGTAAACCTAGAACAAGCAGAAAGAATCCGGAAAGGGAAGATTCAAGTGCCTTAAGGGATTCAAGCTTGGATTCAAGGTATGTGATGGTTGTGATTTCATATTGGTGTGATATATGTTTGAAATTGCTTCATTATAATGCATGTATGTATGTGAATGTTGCATTATTGATCACCCTAATGGTAAATGAGGATAATTGAATAATTGTATG
>NW_006239013.1:344859-345333 GCF_000226075.1 Solanum tuberosum | reverse complement strand
CCATGAATCACCTCTTGTTGTATGATTGTGAGAATATACATTGTGATTGTGATTGTGGTTTGTTTAATGGATCAGGTGTTTCATTTTGACACATTAACTTGGATCGGTTGCCACGTTCCGACATAAATATGGGATCGATTGCCACGTTTCAGCATAAAATATGGGATCGGTTGCCATGTTTCGACATAAATATGGGATCAGTTGCCACGTTCTGGCATAAACATTGGAATCGAATACCACGTTCTGGTATGCTAACAGTTTGAGTGTGGGTTCCATGAGAGGACCATTTGAATTGGGTTCTGTGAGAGGACCATTGAATTGTATTGTGTATCTACTTGTGATGATTACGTATCATATCTACTGATTATTGATATTGGAAGACTGTATGTTGCTCTAAATTGATAACCAATATTTGTTATTGAGAACGGGTGATGCTACATTGATCCTGAAAAGATGACTAATATTGTATATGTT
>NW_006239013.1:339517-344350 GCF_000226075.1 Solanum tuberosum | reverse complement strand
AAAAACTCACTTCTTTCTACTCCTTCGTGCTATGAGTTGAATCTAATTGGTATCTGGGTGATACAAATTGGTATCTTTTCTCATTCACTCTATGGTCCGAGCTAGAGCAACAACAACGGTAACACCATCACTAGCAAGAGAGGATGTGTATAGACTACCGACAGTTGAATATTATCACCATTCAGAAGAAGTATCCATTGCCTCGGATAGATGACGTTTTCACCAATTGCAAGGTGCTTCGGTTTTCTCTAAGATTGATTTAAGATCTAGTTACCATCAGTTAAAGATTGAGGCGGTTAAGAATTGGGTTCGACCAAGTTCTGTTATTGAAATTAGCAGTTTTATGGGGCTCGCTAGATACTATTGTCGTTTGTGGTATGAGTTGAGTCCAATTGGTATATCCCGATTCTAATTGGTATCTCAACGAAGTGAACTAGACGCTGTAGTCATGGCTGGAGGGACACAAGCAAGTTAATTGGAACTGAGAAGGTTCCAATTGGTATCTGGACTTAGAGGTCGTATAAGGCATAGATGATAAGTTATAGTCGTCTATGGAACAAACTAATTAATGAATTTGGACTTGTCTGCAAGTTGTAACTGCTTGAGTGTCGTGAAACATGTTGTGAAAATAAAGTCATCACGAGATTAGGTGCAAGGGTCTAGATAAATTACGATGTGGTTGGTAAGCGAGAAATCTGGACGTGCGTTGCGAGTTGCGACCAACTGATAACCGTGTGACAGTCTGGGTATATCTTGGGGACGAAGATGTTGTAGTGTTGAAGTAACGTAAAGGGATTTTGGAGCGTGTATCGTTGGGTTGACTCGGGGTAGGCAACGATTATCCTAGCTAAAGGGATTGAGTACTATAAAAATGCATGTGTTATGGCTAGGAACCTTTGGGGGAAATTTGGAAAGTAAAGTGTAACACCCCGACTTTTCGAAACGTATAAATTGACTCGTATCTTCGTGGAAAGACCAGGAGTGTGGGTAATAAATTAAGAATGATGTGTTATGTGATATTTTTAGTGCTCAAGTGTTGTATCTCAAGTTTTGAAGTTAGGTAAGTGGCAAAATAAAAGTTGGCGAAAGTTACCGTAAATTCCTTTTTAAAGATTTGTTCGAAATTTGGTTCAAATATCTCGAATGTTTTCTCCCAATCTATTAGGAGTTATGGTCCCACGCGACCTATGAAATCGAAGTTCTACGAGTCTAGTTTCCAATGCATCAACCCGTTCGTTCATACGAGTTCAGAATAAAGAGATATTCGCGTTTTTGCAAGACTGCACAAGCATGCAGGTGAGGTGGGTCCCCTAGGTCGGTGGAACTTTATATATATCATCTTCTTCGATTTTTCTTCATTTTTCCTTCATTTTCCTTAGTAAAGACCAAAACACTCACAAAACCTACAAAACCCACTTCTAGGACAAGCCAAGTTATTGATTTTCGTGACTTAAGTCCTTGAAAAAAGTTGTTCTATGCGTTGAGCTCGTCAACATGGTATAATTTGTTTTATCGATTTCCTAGCATATTGTACTTTGGTGTGTGGACAGCAGGGGTTTGGCATATTTTAAAGTTTTGAGGTGTATTACAAACTTATAATCAAGGTAAGACCCTTCTTTCATCGACTCTAGCTTTGATAAGTCACAAATAAAAATTTGCATCAGAAATACATATGTTTTATCGGATTTTCGTTGTGTCTTCTATTCTTTTGTGTTGATTATGATCCTCCCTTGTTGTAGTATCAAGGGGAGCTGTGATTAAAGTTATTAGGACACGTGAATTCAGCGAAAAAGGTATGTTAAGGCTACTCCCTACTTACGACATGTTTCCTTAAAGATTAGAAGCAATGTATTTGGGTTGTTATCCTTGATATACTTGTAGCCGTGATTGTTGATTATTGGCTGCTCTTGGCTGATTGGGTGGTTATAACCCCTCATTTTAGGGACTCACGATCTGTTAAGAAAGACCCTAAGTTAAGAACGACTTGGAGATTATTCATATATATATTGTTTATAGCTAAATTGCTCGCCTTCAGCCTAGTTAATTATTTGTTGTTGCCCTTGGGGCTATTGGGGTTAGTTGTTCAGCTATGAACTGCCTATGGGGGCTTTGATGTTGTCTAATAGGACTATATTGTGCCTAGAAGGGCTATGAGTTGCCTATAGTCCTATATTGATGCCTAAGAAGGATATGTGCTTCCTACAGGGCCATGTTGTTGCCTAAGAGGGCTATGAGTTGTCTATAAGTTATGTTGATGCCTAAGAGAGCTATGTTCTGCCTACGGGGCTATATTAATGCCTAAGAGGGCTATGTGACTGCCTATGGGGGTAGAGGACTATCGATAGGGGTATATAGGCTGAGTGGCACTTTCCGGGCTTATGGGGGCCTGAGTAGGTGGTTTTGTGTGTTGTTTGTACCTGTCGAGCTTATGGGGGCTTGGTTAGGTTGTTGTTTTATGATTTTTTTATAAGTTTAGATTTTGGAGCAGGTCAGTACACTTATTTTATCCTTGATTTATTTATCAGATTATTCCAGTATATCAGGATACCTCATCATAGTCTATTGCCTTTCATACTCTGTACATTATTTTGTACTGATAACCAATTGCCTTGGGGGAGCTGTATTCATGCATGCAGGTCCTGACAGATGACCGAGTAGACCTCCTCAGCAGCAAGATTGACTTTTATCTGGTTGGCTAGCCCCTTTCCTCCGGAGCTGCCAGAGTTGGGAGGTTTGTTACCTTTTGTTGTAAATATCTTTTTGGGTAGGCTGAGGCCCCTGTCCCGCTAATCTTTACTACTCTTAGAGGCTTGCAGAATAGTGTGTGGGGTCAATTAGGACTTCTTTGCTAGTTGGCTATTTATTTATATGATATTCTGGGAGTAGCTGTTTCTTTTATAGATCAGTTGACAGGGGCCTAGCCGGCCCAGGGCTTAGTTTTAAGCCGAGATATACTTGTTTGATTTCTTGATTGCGTGTGGCTGCCATGCGCTAGTAGCAAATGGATCAGCAGGGTCGGCTCGGGCGTGAGTTTTGGCATTAGGAGCCAGTTGCGTCCCTCGAGTTTGGGGCGTGACAAACTTGGTATCAGGGCAATGTCGTATCGTAGGGAGTCTCCAAGCCATGTCTAGTAGAGTCTTCTTTAAAAATGTGTTGTGCACCACATCCGATAAGCAAGAAGCTAACGGGCATGTTTGAATGACTATCCTTCTTTTGCTCACCTCGTGCTATATAGCGATGTCTTAAGGGTTGAGGCTTCTTGCTTATAATTGATACTTGTATGCAGATAGAGATGACTAACACTAGACAGACAACAACTAGCCAGGGGCTAGATACAATTGCAAGAGAGGGTACCGACAAGGTACCACAGGTGGAGGTAGCCTATAGTGAGACCCAGGGGGAGACATCTTCTCAACCCCTTATAGCTTCTCCACAGCTTCAGGAGCCTCCGAGGGCTACAGGACTTTCGGCTCCACCAGTAGTACCACCTCTAGTTCCTCCTATTCCATCTGATAAGGATTTCAAGAGTGCAGTATATATGTTAGCACAGTTAGTAGTTGCACAGTGCCAACCAGTAGCGCCAAATGTTGCCGAACCTTCTAAAGGTCCCGGAAGTTCGAGAGTTCATGAATTTCTTGCCTTGAATCCTCCACAGTTCATGAATTTCTTGCCTTGATCAGCTTCATAGGATCTTTAGAGTCATGCATGCCTCAGCAACTGAGTCAGTTGAGTTTGCAACATTTCGATTCCGTGATGTTGCATTATTGTGGTATGAAAGTTGGGAGAGATCTAGGGGAAAAGATACATCTCTACCCACTTGGGATAGCTTTACAGAAGCTTTCATAGATCACTATTTACCTCGAGAGATTAGGGATGGCCGGGTGGACCAGTTTCTGAACCTCCGATAGGGTGGCATGACTGTCTGAGAGTACGGGCTGAGATTTGATTCATTGGCTAGATATTCACCAGCATTTGTTAATACGATGCATGACAGGGTGCGTAGATTTGTGGGAGGGCTTGACTCAGACTATATCGAGGCTTGTTCTACCGCTGCGCTAAATGATAATATGGATATCTCGCGGATTCAGGCCTTTGCACAGGGCATAGAGGATCGTCGACATCTACAGTATATGAGTGAGAGGGTCTCGAGAGAGAGACAGAAGAGGGCTAGGCCTGCTGGTTCGCAGGGAGATTTTCAGGGTGGTCCCAAACCTCGATATTCTATTAGGCCACCTTAACCTCCACCACAGCAGTTCCAGGGTAGTAGATTTTATCGTCAGGAATATTCAGGCCCAGGTGAGGGTTCACGAGCATCAGGCTCGCAGCATTAGAGGGGTTCAGGCCAGGCTAGGATATCCCCGCCGTGTTGCGCTACTTGCGGTAGGATGCATTTTGGGAGGTGCAGACAGGGTTCCACAAGTTGTTATTCTTGTGGACAAGAGGGGCATGGGTGGAGAAACTGACCTAGCATAGGTCAGAGTGGTATAGGTCAGTCGACCAGGTCAGCAGTAGGTTCATCCTCATCAACATAGTCTATAGGGCATGGACCCCAGACTTCAGCACGTAGAGGTAGAGGCGGAGGCAGAAAGGGAGCATCTACTTCTGGTAGTGGACAGAATCTTACATATTCATTAACCGGCCGACAGGACTCAGAGTCATCACTAGATGTTGTGACAGGTACATTGATTATTTGCTCCAATTGTGTTTATGCTTTGATAGATCCTGGATCTACTTTGTCTTATGTTACTCCATTTTATAGAGGGGAGGTTATGTATAGTAGCAGAGTCATTAGATCGACCCTTTATTGTATCTACACCAGTTGATGAGTCTATT
>NW_006239013.1:329622-338852 GCF_000226075.1 Solanum tuberosum | reverse complement strand
TTGGTGTATTCACGTTCAAAAGATGAGCATACAAATCATCTGTGAGCAGTCCTTCAGGTTCATTGAGACCGAGAACTTTATACAAAGTTTTCTAAGTGCGAGTTCTGGTTGGACTCTATAGCTTTCTTAGGCCATATTGTATCAGATGCAGGCATTGCAGTTGATACACAAAAGATTGAGACCGTAAAGACTTGGCCCAGACCCATGACTCCGACTGAGGTTCGTAGTTTTTTAGGGTTAGCTGTTACTACAGAAGGTTTGTAGAGGGGTTTTCTTCAATTTCAGCCCCATTACGAAGCTGACTCAAAAAGCAGCTAAGTTCCAGTGGACTGAGGCTTGCGACCATAGTTTCTAGGAGCTGAAGGACAGGTTGACATTAGCACCAGTTCTTGCATTGCCAGATGATTCAGAAGGCTATGCGGTGTATTGTGATGCTTCTGGTGTTGGGTTGGGATGTGTTCTAATGCAACATGGTAAGGTTATCGCATATGCTTCAAGGCAGTTGAGAAAGCATGAGAAGAACTATCCGACCCATGATTTAGAGTTGGTTGCAGTTGTGCATGCGCTAAAGATTTGGAGACACTATTTGTATGGCGTTCATGTTGACATCTTCACAGATCATAAAAGCCTTTAATATATCTTTAGACAGAAGGAGTTAAATTTGCGACAACGTCGATGGCTTGAGTTACTGAAAGACTACGACGTGGACATTTTATATCATTCAAGAAAGGAAAATATGGTAGCTGATGCCCTCAGTCGAAGATCTATGGGTAGTTTATCATAGTTAGATGTTGAGAAGCGTGAGCTAGCGCGAGAGTTTCATCAGTTAGCTAGCTTGGGAGTCAGATTGTTAGAGGAAGAAGATAGTGGGGTAACAATTCAGGACACAGCCGTATCATCTCTAGTTATAGAAGTAAACTCACGGCAACAAGATGATCCTAGCTTAGAGCAGCTCAGAGACAAGGCTCTGAATCAATATACTTTAGCATTTGATATAGCAGGAGATGGAGTCCTTAGATATAGTGGTCGATTGTGTATTCCGAATGTTGCAGGGCTTCCGCATCGGATTATGGAAGAGGCACATCATTCCCGTTATTCTAGTCACCCTGGTTCGACAAAAATGTACCATGATATTAATGAGATCTATTGGTGGCACGGGATGAAGAAGGACGTTGCTGAGTTTGTGGCACAGTGTCCTAACTGCCAACAGGTGAAGGTTGAGCACCAAAAGCCCGCTGGGCTAGTTCAGGAGATAGCCATTCCTTTGTGGAAATAGGAAGCAATTAATATGGATTTTATTACAGGGTTACCTTGATCGCGTCGCAAGTTTGACTCTATTTGGGTAATTGTTGATAGACTAACAAAATCAGCCCACTTCTTACCAGTCAAGGCTACTTTTACGGCCGAAGACTATGCAGGGATCTATATTAGGGAGATTGTTAGGCTACACGGTGTCCCAGTATCTATTATCTCTGATAGAGGAGCACAATTCACCGCCAACTTCTGGAAGTCTTTCCAGAAAGGAGTGGGGACACAGGTTAATCTTAGTATAGCCTTTCACCCTCAGACAGATAGCCAGGCTAAGCCCACAATTTTGACAATCGAAGATATGTTACGCGAGTGCGCGCTAGACTTCAAGGGAAGTTGGGATGACCACTTGCCTCTTATAGAGTTCGCATACAATAATAATTATCACTCCAGCATCGGGATAACACTTTATGAGGCTTTTGTATGGGCGAAAATGTAGATCCCCTATTGGATGGTTCGAGGTAGGTGAGTCAGGGTTGATTGGACCCGACTTAGTACAACAGACAGTTTAGCAAGTTAAGCTCATTCGGGAGAGGTTGCTAACAACTCAAAGCCGACAGAAGTCATACTCAGATGTGCGAAGAAGGGACTTAGAGTTTTGTGTCGATGACTGGGTATTCTTAAAAGTCTCACCTATGAAGGGTGTTATGCGATTTGGCAAAAAGGGAAAGCTTAGTCCAAGATTCATTGGGCCATACCGGATCCTTCGAAGGGAATGACGAGTGGCATATGAGTTAGAATTGCTTTCGGGGATAAAATATGTTCATCTAGTTTTCCATGTATCGATGCTACGAAAGTGCGTAGGAGACCCTTCTCGGGTTGTCCCAGTTGAGGATGTTCAGATCACAGAGTAGTTGTCCTACGAGGAAACTCCAGTTGCCATTTTAGATCGGCAAGTCCGTAAATTGAGGACCAAAGAAGTGGCTTCGGTTAAAGTATTGTGGAGAAACAAGAATAGAGAAGAGGTGACCTGGGAAGCTGAGGATGGCATAAGGTCCAAATATCTTCATTTGTTTCATACCCTAGGGTGATGGCATATCAGTTTATATTAGGGCAGTAAGGTAAGATACCTATTTGATTTTTTTATATATATATACTATTGCTTATTATTATTGTGGTTGTCGTTGTATATCTGCTCGCACTGTTATGGTGGAGATATAGTGCTTAGCAATTTATGTCATCATGTGAGACGCCTATATTAGAAATTTTGCATTTCAGGTTCTTGGATAGTGACATCTACAAAGGATACACTACCTAAATTTAGGCAACTCCTAAGGACTGAACCACATGACTCAGATTTTTCATTCAAGGACAAATGTTTCTAAGGGGGGATGGATGTAACACCTCGACTTTTCAAAACGTATAAATTGACTCGTATCTTCGTGAAAATACCAGGAGGGTGGGTAATAAATTAAGAATGATGTGTAATGTCATATTTTTAGTGTTCAAGTGTTGTATCTCAAGTTTTGAAGTTAGGTAAGTGGCAAAATAAAAGTTGGAGGGTGGGTAATAAATTAAGAATGATGTGTAATGTCATATTTTTAGTGTTCAAGTGTTGTATCTCAAGTTTTGAAGTTAGGTAAGTGGCAAAATGAAAGTTGGCGAAAGTTACTGTAAATTATTTTTTAAAGATTTGTCTGAAATTTGGGTCAAATATCTCGAATGTTTTCTCTCAATCTATTAAGAGTTATGGTCCCCCGCGACCTATGAAATCGAAGTTCTACGAGTCTAGTTTCCAACGCATCAACCTGTTCGTTCATACGACTTCAGAATAAAGAGATATTCGCGTTTTCACAAGACAGCGCAAGCAGGCAAGTGAGGTGGGTCCCCTTGGTCGGTGGAACTTTATATATATGATCTTCTTCTATTGTTCTTCATTTTCCCTTCATTTTCCTTAGTAAAGAACCAGAAGACTCACAAAACCTACAAAACCCACTTCTAGGACAAGCCAAGTTACAGATTTTCGTGACTTAAGTCCTTGACAAAAGTTTTTCTACACGTTGATCTCGTCAACATTGTATAATTTGTTTTATCGATTTCCTAGCATATCGTACTTTGGTGTGTGGACAGCAGGGGTTTAGGCATATTTTAAAGTTTTGAGGTGTATTACAAACTTATAATCAAGGTAACACCCTTCTTTCATCGACTCTAGCTTTGATAAGTCACAAATAAAAATTTGCGACGGAAATACATATTTTTTATCGAATTTTCGTTGTATCTTCTATTCTTTTGTGTTGATTATGATCCTCCCTTGTTGTAGTATCAAGGGGGGCTGTGATTAAAGTAATTAGGACATGTGAATTCAGCGAAAAAGGTATGTTAAGGCTATTCCCTACTTACGACATGTTCCTTAAAGTTTAGAAGCAATGTATTTGGGTTGTTATCCTTGATATACTTGTAGCCGTGATTGTTGATTGTTGGCTGCTCGAGTTGATATAATCATCCCTTGTCGGGATTCTTATTCAGTTAATAGCGTCTCTATGTTAAACACGACTTAGAGGCTATTTGTATAGGTTGCTTATAACTAAATTGCTCGCTTTTAGCGATTGGATTGTTATGTTGCCCTTGGTGCTATTGTGGTTAGGTGCAGGAATGTGATCTATGCCTAGAAGGGCTATGTTCTGCCTATAGGGCTATATGGATGCCTAAAAGGGCTATGAGTTGCCTACGGGCCTATATTGATGCCTAAAAGTGCTATGAGTTGCCTACAGGGCTATATTGACGCCTAAGAAGGATATGTACTTCCTACAGGGCCATGTTGTTGGCCTAAGAGGGCTATAAATTAGTCTATAAGCTATGTTGATGCCTAAGAGAGTTATGTTCTGCCTACGGGGCTATATTAATGCCTAAGAGGGCTATGTGACTGCCTACGGGGGTAGGGGACTATCGATAGGGGGTATATAGGCTGAGTGGCACCTTCCAGGCTTATGGGGGGCCTGAGTAGGTGGTTTTGTGTGTTGGTTGTACCTGCCGAGCTTATGGGGGCTTGGTTAGGTAGTTGTTGTATGATTTTTTATAAGTTTAGATTTAGGAGCAGGTCAGTACACTAATCTTATCCTTGATTTATTTATCAGATTATTCCAGTATATCAGGATACCTCATCATAGTCTATTGCCTTTCATACTCTGTACATTATTTTATACTGATGCCCCATTTCCTTGGGGGAGCTATATTCATACATGCAGGTCCTGAGAGATGACCGAGTAGACCTCATCAGCAGCAGGATTGACTTTTATCCGGTTGGCTAGCCCCTTTCTTTCGGAGCTGCCAGAGTTGGGAGGTTTGTTACCTTTTGTTGTATATATCTTTATGGGTAGGCTAGGGCCCTGTCCCGCTAATCTTTACTACTCTTAGAGGCTTGCAGACTACTGTGTGGGGTGTATAGGTACGTTATGGCCATATTGGCCTATGTTGTTGGTTTGCTGAAGCTTGTGAGCTATTTGATGTATTGTATTGTTATATACCTGCTTTTAGTTTTGGTATAGATATCATGATGGCCTCGACGGCCCAATCAAGACTTCTGTGCTAGTTGGCTATTTATTTATATGATCTCCTGGGAGTAGCTGTTTCTTTTATAAATCAATTGACAGGGGCCTTGCCGGCTGAGGGCTTAACTTTAAGCCGAGATATACTTGTTTGTTTTTCTTGATTGCGTGTGGCTGCCATGCGCTAGTAGCAAATGGTTCAGCAGGGTCGGCTCGAGCCTGAGTTTTGGCATTAGGAGCCAGTTGCGCCCCTCGAGTTTGGGGCGTGATAAAAAGAAACCCAGAAAAATTATTAGCAGGGATTCTGTTTTCGTTATGGCCGCTGGGGCGGGATGTTCCCCCCAAGGCGAGAACGCCAGTGCGGGATTTCTCCCGCCAGAGCGGGACAGGGCGAGACAAAATCTCAGCCCAGTCTTCCCTGTTTTCCCCTAGTCACAATTATGGACCCCGGATCGTACCCGAACTAACACTCACGATCTAATTTAGTGTTCAGCAATCAAATATAGGTTATAAAGTGTGTTAAAATTGTGGAGAACCTAGGCATATAAGGTGGAAATCAGCGAGGCTGTGGAGGCCGGGGAAATGGTAATGTAGGTAGAGGAGTAGTGCAGCCAGGCAAAGAGGTTGCCCGCTAAGAGGACAAGGCTCAGTTTTATGTTTGTTCGGGTAAGACTGAGTTTGAGGGTGTGATACAGTGGTCACAAAAGCTACTCTTTTATGTGCCCGGATGGCTATTTTTTTTTTTATCCGGGTTCTACTTATTCATATGTGTCAGTTCAATTACCTCGAGATTGGAGAGTCAGTCGTAGTTAACCATGTATATCGTGTTGTCCTATTGTGTTTATCAATTTTCAGATTTGGGTTGATTTGGTTATGCTGGATATGACTGACTTGATATAATCTTAGGCATGACTTGATTGTCCCCCTATTATATCGGGCTTAATTGTAATAGTAAGTCGGTAACTCTAGAGATCCCCGGTAGGGAAAGATTAGAGTGGGAAAGGATGTAGAAGCCTAAGCTAGCTAAGATCATATCCTCTATTCGGGCTAGGCAACTGGTAGGGCAGGGTTGTTTGGCTTATTTGGCTCATTTTGGGATGTTGAGGTTGAGTTTCCCTCTATTGAATCTGTTCCTATAGTGTCTGAGCTTAAGGAAGTGTTTTCAACGTATTTTCCTGGTATGCCTCCGGATAGAGATATAGATTTCTACATTGACTTGGAAAATGGCACTCGCCCCATTTCCATTCCTCCGTATCGTATGGCTCCAGCAGAATTAAGAGAGCTTAAGGCTCAAAATCAAGAGCTTCATGATAAAGGTTTCATCCATCCTAGTGCTTCCCCGTGGGGTGCTCCTATCTTGTTTGTTAAGAAGAAGGAGGGTGGTATGAGAACTTGTGAATTTTTCTTAAGCCATGAAGGGGTGGATTGATACCAGAATGACCAACTTATGGATAAAGAAAGTCCCATTGAGTATACCTGGGTGAAGGTAATTGAATAATTTGGTAAGTAAATGTGTATAAAATTGGGTTAGCCCTTTGAATTTGATGGGTATACCTGAGTTTGAGGTGTCATGTCAATGAAAAGGTTGACTTCGTAGTGATAGCCAAGGCTAACCGAGTGTAATGGTGGTATGAGTTCGTGATGGATTGTGATGAGATGCAACTATATAATAAGATTGTTGGTAAAGTGAATTTTGTATAGTAAGTACGACTTGCGAGTATCTAAGGTCGTGGTTTTCTAATATTGGGTGAGTAACGTGGTTGTATGGAAAGTTTAAGAGATGGTGGGTCACCACTCGAATAGAATGTTAAAGAGCTAGAGTTATAATAAAGGAAAATATAGTAGGATGTAGTACAGCCTTTAGAGAGAGGCTAGAGCAAGAATATTTTATTTGATTGCAAGGGCTAAATATATATCTTTAGTGGGGTAAATTATTGGGTTTAGAGACGTGTGATTTCATTGTTTCGCTCTGGCTATGGTAATAGTGTCATGGGTCTATCAGATGAGTCAAAAACTATCGAAAAAGACTTGAGAAATGAGTGTGCGGACATTAGCTTGAGTGTGATGACAAGTGCTTAGTTTTGTTTTTGAGTCTAGTAATGAGTGTGATTGAAATTTTAGCGAAAATATATTGTAAGATCGATGGAGATGCGATCAATGATAAGCGAAGATCCGGGATTTCATAAAAATCTTCAAGGTATAAGCCAATGTTGATAGATAAGGGGATTGTGTTATACTGTTGAGGTTACAATTCAGAGTTTTCATTATAAGTCTACATTCGTGGTGATATATTTTGTTAAGGTATGAATTGGCAAGGTGAAGAATGATCAATTGTATCCGGTATTGAGCATGTGAAAGGACTTACACCTGGTTCGAGTCATAAAGTTTATTACTTTTGATTGTTAAAGTACTTAAAAGTGTTGGTTTATAATAAGGTAAATGGTCAGAGTGTTATGATGGTTGTTAGTATTGTAAGTATGATTCACTAGTTATACTCTCGTGTGTTTTCACTTTTGTGGGTGGATCCCTAGTGGTGGATCAGGGGTACCAAATCCTGCGATGTTCTCTTGGTTGAGTGGGAAGATTGGGAAGATTTGGTTATTTCGAATGACATAATTGGTGTTGTCTTGGAGTTGTTAAAAGTATTTTAGTGGTTCTACATGTACCACCTTGCTTATGAGAGTTCATAGAAGAGCTACCATGTGTAAGTATGTTTGTCCGACAATCTTATATTCATCTAGTCGGCGAGGTCATGTATCGATTATGTGTGGTTGAATGTGGGGATCAGTGAATCCAATTCTACTATTCTTAAGAGGTAATCTATAATTGCTAAATCTAGCATTTCGATAGTGTTGCTAGAGGGTTTGTATGGTTGGACATATCCCTCAATAAGTTTCTGATGTCTAAGACCAAATTTAGGTAACTTAAGCTTATGGAAATTTATGTGGTGAGAAGGAGATGTTGATAAGATCTATGATTGTTTGAGTATTATGAGTGTGTGTTGGTTGATTCAGGTTCACTTCTAATTGTAACGAGTATTGATTTGAAATTTTATCATACTTAAGTGTTACATGATTCGTCTGAATGATTGCGTCAAGGTCCTTGATAACATGTTGCAGACGTGTACGATTAACTTTGGTGGTTGTTCACTCGAGTATTGAGATGACTTCATTGAGACATTGTATGGGAGGATGTGTAGGGGTTCAATTGTTTGGTTTGAGGTTGGAGATGTGAAACCCTTAGGGGGTAATGATATTTGGTAAGAAGGGCATGCGATACAAGTATCTCCAGTAATTCGACGATTCAGATACTACTCTACCCTTACTTTAGCTCATCATTCCTTGTTGATCACTAGGGGACGAGTGATGGGTAAATTGGTATCTATTGTAACGACCTGATTCCGTCGTTAGGAAAAAGCCAATGGGGAAAGAATTGGGGCCAAAAAACTTTTGAGTAGTAACTTGGAATTTCCTAGCCTAGTCCAGATTTGGACGAAATCGGAGTCAGGAGAGTCTAGAGAAATTTATTAACAATTGGATGATCTAATTATGATTTTGATCATATGAGTAGATAGCTAAGACGTTAAGGAACCCGCTCGACTTTACGGAATTGAATTCGGGTGAGTAGAACCCTCGAAATCGATCTTAGCGTGAACAGTATTTTCTGAGCGCCATTAGTTAAAGGTGTGTTGTGAAATGGGGGTCTTGGAATAATTAAAATAGCTCACTGGTTTCGTGCAAGCCGCTGGGGCAGGTTTTCTGCTGCCAGGGCGGGGTCGCTGTAGAGGGGTGAGGACCGCTGTGGCGGGTCCGACGCGACTTAAGGTCGTAAATAAACCCCAAAACATCTTTATTCTGCACTTTTTGACTTTGAGAGCTAGGAGACGACCCAAACGAGTTCTTGAGCATTTTTCACCATTCTTGAGGCTAAAGGTAAGATTTTAACTCCTCGAATCCGTGTTTCGATCCATAAAACTTAGTTTCTTGGGTAATTATTGATGGGGAAGGGTTTTGATCTGTAATTTATAATGGGAAAAAGCCCTAAATTGGGTATTAGGATCTTGGGTTTTGTCTAGGGTTATTGGGTTTGTTATAATCCGGTTAATTAAACTTTTGATTATTGATCCTTGCGTATAAATTGTTGTTTGGAGACCTAGAACAAGTGGAAAGAATCCGAAAAGGGAAGATTCAAGTGCCTTAGGGGATTCAAACTTGGATTCGAGGTAGGTGATGGTTGTGATTTCATGTTGGTATGATATATGTTTGTAATTGCTTCATTATAATGCATGTATGTATGCAAATGTTGCTTTATTGATCACCCTAATCGTAAATGAGGATAATTGAATAATTGTATGCCATGAACCACCTCTTGTTGTATGATTGTGACAATATACAGTGATTGTGATTGTGGTTTGTTGAATGGATCAGGTGTTGCGTT
>NW_006239013.1:325822-329389 GCF_000226075.1 Solanum tuberosum | reverse complement strand
GGACCATTGAATTGTGTTGTGTATCTACTTGTGATGATTACGTTCATATCTAATGATGATTGATATTGGAAGACTGTATGTCTGCTCTGAACGATAACCAATGTGTATTATTAAGAACGTGTCATGCTACATTGATCCTGAAAAGATTACTAATATTGTATATGTTCGGTATATGCTTGTTTTTATAATGGTGTGGTTACTTACATGTGTTTCACTTATTGGGATAGCCGTGTGATCCTACCAGTACACTGTGGTTGTGTACTGATACTACACTTGCCTGTTCTTTGTTGAGTACAGGGCATCTTCAGGCGGCTATTGATAGACCTCAGCTAAGTGACTATTGAGCGTGATAGGATTCAAGGGTGAGCCAGTTCTTCATGCTGCCATGGATCTCTCTTGTTTAAGTCCATTCTTTTCGGACTCAGACTATTTGTTTAAGGTGTTTGTTTAGTTTCGGGGTTGTACCTCTTGTTCTTAGACTTGTCGTTAGTAGAGTTTTGGTACATTGATTTTCAGGTCCTAGGGGTTGTTCTTCTGCATTAGTTTGGCTAGTTTATTTAAACCTTTGGAGTTTATGGGAACTCTATATAATTTCTTCATTTAAACCTTCTTTCGTATCTTTAAATGCCTTAGGTTTTGGTTGAGTTGTTTAGTTTGGGTTGTAGTAATGGTTCTCCCACCGGAGGGTTAGTGTGGGTGCCAATCACGATGGTCTGGGTCGTGACAATAATTATTGGTTATATAGTAAGAATTAATGGGAAATGGAGGGAAGATTAAATGAGAGAATATGAAGTGTTCTCTTATGCTTTAGTAAAAAGCAATTCTCCCTCATTGATGGTGGAAAGAAAAGTTCAAGTGTTTAAATAAAAAAACACTTCTACTAATTGTTAAAAGGGTTGGAAAGAGGGACCCTCTCACACTGTCGTTGTTGTTCGCTCGCTCGGCTTGGCTTCGACTACTACTTTGGCCTAAGTGATTTTAATTATTTAATTAATTAAGAGAAACAACCCAATCCAATCCACGACCCTTCTGGAAGGGTTGCAAACTCTCATGAATGGTTGTGTGGTTTTTGAAAGGTTTCAAACTTTTGGAAACAGTGCTTCTTGGCTATAAATAGTTGTGATTCCTCAGACTTTTCACTTACGAAATTTCTGAACTTCTTCTTCTCCTACACAATTAAGTTATTCGTATACTTTACTTCCGTTGAGTGGGTCGATGACACCATTGTTTTGGTATCAATACACTGGTGAATAGAATCGTTCTATCATGTGAGGATCTATTCCTTTAAACCTCGTATTCCAGAGGGGAATAATTTCCTTAAGTGGACACTATGCATTCAGTGGGCTCGATTTTCTTTCCTTTCTGCTTCATACAATTGTTACATATTCTGGTATGTTTTACAGTCATTAATTCTTATTTTTCACTGCATGATATTAACTTTGATGTTTATGTTTCTGCAAAGTTATTATTATCATTAATATTTGTTTTTAATATAGATTGCATAACAATCTTAAGGAAATTATTGTTTTATTTGTTAATTTGTACTTGTCAATGGAGACTAAAAGCTTTGTGGTTTTCTACTCCAATAAAGTTTGAAATTTTATCTCTTGCTTACTAAATCAATTGTGTCAATATTTGTTTATCATAAATGGAAATTGATAGTAGGCCGACTTCTATGGCTATTGTTGCACCAACCCGAACTGTTGTGCCACCGGTAGAAAAATCGGGAAAATTCTCTGGAGTGAACTTCAAAGTATGGCAGCAAAGGGTATTTTTCTTGCTTACCACTCTTGGTTTGCAGAAATTCACCAATGAAGAAACTTCGGTATTTGTTGCTGAAGACAGAGAGAATTTCATCGTTATTGAAGCATGGAAACATGTAGACTTCTTATGTAAGGGCTACATCTTGAGTGCTTTAGATGATGACTTATGCAATGTATACAACACATTGACAACTTCAAAACAATTGTGGATTGCATTTGAGAAAAAGTATAAGACTGAAGATGCATGCTTGAAAAAGTTTGTGGTCGAAAAGTTTTTAGACTATAAAATGACAAATAGCAAAACTGTTGGATCACAACTTCAAGAGCTTCAACTTATTTTTCATGATCTTATTGCTGAGGACATGGTCGTTAATTTAGCCTTTCAAGTGGTTGTAATGATTGAGAAGTTACCTCATTCGTGGAATGACTTCAAAAATTATTTTAAAGCAAAAGCATAAAATTATTCAAAAATTATTTAAAGCACAAAAATTATTTAAAGCACAAGCTTGAAGATCTTGTGATTTATCTCAAGATTCAAGAAGATAACAAAACCGTTGAAAAGAAGTCACATGGAAACTCAACAATTATGGGAGTTAATATTATGGAAGAGGCTCGTACAAAAGGCAAGAAAAAGAAAGATGCCTAATGGACAGAGGATAGAGCAGAGAAATTTAAAGGCAAATGTTACAATCGTGGTAAGACAGGACAGAAGTCTGCTGACTGTCATGCTCCAAAGAAGGAAAAAGACAAAGGAAAAAGTCAAGCTAACATGGTGAAAAAAATGGAGGATGCAAATGACCTATGTGCAATGATATCTGAGTGCAACTTAGTTGGAAATCTGAAGGAGTGGTTTCTCGATTTTGGTGTCACTCGACATGTTTGTTCTGTGATTGAAACTTTTCCAAGTTATACTCCTGCTAAGTTCAATGAAGATCTATCATGGAGAACACAACAACAGTGAAGATTGCAAGAATAAGAAAAGTAATGTTGAAAATGACATCCGGCAAGGTGTTGACTTTGAACCATGTCCTGCACGTTCTTACTATTAGAAAGAATCTAGTGTCTGTTGGACTACTCATTTAAAATGGATTTAAGTGTGTCCTAGTTGGTGACAAAGTGGTAATAAGTAATAATGAGATGTGCTTAGGAAAGGGCTACCTCTCTAAGGGCCTTTTCAAACTGAATGTAATGGTTATTGACAGTATTAATAAAAATTCTACTTATGTTTACTTAGTAGAGTCAAATGATTTATGGCATGCTCGTTTGGGACATGTCAATTACAAAATCTTGCGGAAATTGATTACTTTAGAAGTATTGCCTAACTTAAAGTGTGACAAATCGAAATGAAAATTTGTGTTGAATCTAAGTTTGTTAAACATCCTTATAAGTCTATTGATAGGAATTCAAATCCTCTAGATTTAATATATGCGATATGAAGTCAATACCATCTCGCGGTGAAAAAAAGTACTTTATAACTTTTATTGACGATTGCACTCGATATTGTTATGTATATTTGCTTTAAAGTAAGGATGAAGCAATTGATGCATTTAAGCAATACAAGAAAGAAGTGGAGAATCAATTAAATTGAAAGATAAAATGATTCGAAGTGATAGGGGTGGAGAATACAAATCTCCTTTTGCAGAGATATGTTTAGACTATGATATGATTCATCAAACTACTACCCCTTACACACCACAATAAAATAAAATGTGGAATGGAAGAACATAACATTTAAGGAAATGATGAATGTTTTATTAATTAGTTCTGGTTTAACGCAAAGCTTGTGGAGGGGGGGGGGGGGGGC
>NW_006239013.1:304026-325595 GCF_000226075.1 Solanum tuberosum | reverse complement strand
GGGGGGGGGGGGGGGGGGGGGGGGGGGGGGGGGGGGGGGGGGGGGGGGGGGGGGGGCTATCCTTATGACTAACCAAATACTCAATAGGGTACCCCAAAGCTAAACAAAATCTATTTGATATAAGTTATGGAAAGGAAGGCAACTCAATTTGCAATATTTCAAAGTGTGGGTGTGTATAGCCAAGGTACAAGTTTCTTTGCGCAAGAGGGTGAAAATTGGACCTAAAATAGTGGATTGTGTATTCGTTGGATATGTTGTGAACAACAAGGCCTGTCGATTTTTGGTTAACAAATCTGATAATCCTAAAATTTATATTAATACGGTAAATGAGTTAGATAATGTTGAGTTCTTTAAACATATTTATTCATATAAAACTGAATATGAGTTGTCAAGTGAAAGATCTAAACGACCACGAGAAGAACCAAAGGAAAATACAGCACATAAAGAGGATCCTAGGCGTAGTAAACGTCAACAGAAATCCACTTCTTTTGGACCAGATTTTGTAGCACTCCTACTTGAAAATGAGCCTCTAACATTTAAAGAAGCGATGATGTCTTCTTATGAGTCAACATTTTGGAAAGAAGCAGTCAACAGTGAGGTTGAATCAATTTTGAATAACCATACTTGGGAATTGGTTGTATCTTCCTCCAGGAAATAAACCTTTAGGATCAAAATGGATTTTTAAAAGGAAAATAAAAGTTGATGGGACTATTGACTAATATAAGGCTAGACTTGTAGTCAAGGGATACAGACAAAAAGAAGGACTCGACTACGTTGATACATACTCTCCAAACACAAGGATAACATCTATTAGGTTGCTAATAACACTAGTCACCATGCATGATCTTGAAATACATCAAATGGATGTTAAGAAGGTCTTCTTAAATAGAGAGTTGGAGGAAGAAATTTACATGGAACAATCTGAAGGGTTTGTAGTTCCTTGTAAAGAAAAAAAAGTGTGCAAACTTGTTAAGTCACTTTATGGGCTCAAACAAGCACCCAAAAAATGACATGCTAAATTTGACCAAATGATGTTGGCAAATGGATTCAAGATCAACGAGTGTGATAAATGTGTCTACATTAAAAATATTTCGAATCATGAAGTCATTGTTTATTTGTAAGTTGATGACATGTTAATAATGAGTAAAGATATTGACGATATAAATGCTACTAAGCGCATGTTGTCCAGCAAGTTCGATATGAAGGACATGGGAGTTACTGATTTGATCTTAGGAATCAGAATTCATAAAACTCCTCATGGACTAGCATTATCTCAATCTCATTTTATTGAAAGAGTATTGATAAGTTCAAGTACTTGAATTTCAACAATGAAAAGACTCCAATTGATATAAGCTTTACATTTTAAAAG
The DNA here is from genome assembly GCF_000226075.1 of Solanum tuberosum. Classification (NCBI taxonomy): domain Eukaryota; kingdom Viridiplantae; phylum Streptophyta; class Magnoliopsida; order Solanales; family Solanaceae; genus Solanum; species Solanum tuberosum. The sequence continues at coordinate 324,226 of NW_006239013.1, read as the reverse complement.
AATAAAGGTGAAAGTGACTCTCAATTGGACTATGCCAGAGTGTTGGGAAGTTTGATTTATTTTATGAATTGTATGCAATCAAATATAGCATGTGCTATTAGCAAACTGAGTAGGTTCATTAGTAATCCAAACCAAACTCACTAGATGGAAATGAAAAGTGTTGTGGTATCTAAAACATACACAATACTATGCCTTGCATTATAATAAATATCATACCGTGATTGAAGGATATAGTGATGCAAATTGGATCACCGGTTCAAATGAAGTAAAATCCATAAGTGAGTATGTGTTTACCCTTGGTGGAGGAGCAGACTCTTGAAAATCATCCAAACAGAAATGTATCGCTCGCTTTGCAATGAAATCTGAATTTATTTCCTTAGATAAGATCGACAAAGAAGCTGAAAGGCTCTGAAATTTCTTAGAGGACATTCTATTCTGGACCAAACTTGTGGGACCTATATGCATACATTGTGATAGTCAAGTAGCAATACGTAAGGCAGGGAATGTCATGTACAACGGAAAATCTCGTCATATACGACGGAGACATAATGATGTAAGACAATTGCTCTCAAGTGGAATTACTACAATTGACTATGTAAAGTCAAGATATAATGTATAAGATCCACTAACAAAAGGCCTAGTTAGAGAGGCAGCTGAAAGATCATCCGAGGAAATGGGTTTACGGCTTAGGACAAGTCATCATGGTGGTAACTCTACCTAGCATACTGGAGATCCCAAGAGTTGGCTTGAAGGAAAAAACAAAGTTATGAGTGGTGGTTCGACATTGTCAACCAACTCAATACATTTTCATGATTAAGAGAATGCTCAAGAACAAGTAAAAAATAAAGCTTAAAGTTTTTGATGATTTACTAAGTTTGGAAGATTTGACCAAATAGTGTATCTACGTAATAACATGTGTTATAATTAACCTATAGAAAGCCGCTTCAATGAGAATCATTGTAAAAAATCTATTCTCTATACACTCATGAAACCAGGATTTGTTCACGGTTGAAATGAATACAATCGTAAATATCATAAACAGTAAAGGGTTGATTATGTGATATATGGTTGTCTAGATATACACCAAAGCATGTCGGTTTCAAAGATATCACATCTACCGATTGACCGAGTATATCCGACATATGTTCACTACGAAAAGCTCAAAGGGAAATCTCCTTATCCAGGTACAATTGATCCTTGCTTGAATAGTACACACTCATCCGTGCATTCCTTTGTGTTATAGTCATTCCCCATTCATGTGGAGGATTGTTGGGCATATCTTAAGAATTAATGAGAAATAGAGGGAAGATGAAAGGAGAGAATATGAAGTGTTCTCTTATACTTTAGTAAAAAACAATTCTCCATCATCGGTGGTGGAAAAAAAAGTTTAAGTGTTTAAATAAGGAAACACGTCTAGTAGTTGTTGAAGAGGTTAGAAAGAGGGACCCCCTTGGACCGTCGTCGTCGTCGATTGCTTAGCTCGGCTTCGGCTTTAGAAAATGATTGATCGAGAGATTAATTTTTGGACAAAGTTTATTTTAATTATATATTTAATTAATTAACTGAAATGACCCAACCCAACTCGGATCCACGTGACTTGTGTTTAAAAATATCTTTTCCGTTTTCTTTGAATTTCTCACCATTTGAAATGACTATTTTGGAAGGTTGCAAACTTTCATGAATGACCGTGTGGTTTCTGAAAGGTTTCAAACTTTCAGAAACAATGCTTCTTGACTATAAATATATGTGATTCCTCAGACTTTTCACTTACAAAATTTCTGAACTTCTTCTTCTTCTTCTACACAATTAAATTATTTGTGTACTTTACTCCCGTTGAGTGGCTTGTTGACACTATTGTTTTTTATATCAATACACTGGTGAGTAGAATCGTTCTATCCTGTGAGGATCTATTCTTTTAAACCTCGGATACTAGAGAAGAAGAATTTCCTTAAGGGAACACTGTGCATTCAGTGGATCGATTTTCTTTCTTTTTTGTTTCATACAATTATTACAGATTTTGATATGTTTTATAGTCATTAAAATTTCTGTTGAAGTTATTAATTTTATTTTTCACTACATGATTTAAACTTTGTTGTTTATGTTTCTGTAAAGTTAATGTTATCATTAGTATTGTTTTTTAATACAGATTGCATAACAATAACTAGATGTGGAACATCGCTTGGTAATAGCATACCATGTACTAGGGGAGCTACAACTACAATTGATTGTTCCCCTGGAGAACCATGTTGATGGGGACTTTGAGCTCCACCTATAGTTTGAAAACCACATGGAGTGACAAAAAAAGATATCCACTTGAACCTTACCTTCTAGGTCAACATCCTTACCAAAGTATCCTAAGCATAAATATAGCAACAAATTTGGGTGCTGTCTATGCTTGACCAAACTCAACTGCCTCAGTTGAACCATCATCTTGAACACCCTCTAGCTCAATATATACAACTCTTGCACAACCCCTAGCAAGTGTTACTACACGTACTCTTCCTCTGTCTCTATCATGAATAATGACCCTAGAAGTGGGAATTGCCTCCTACTTTTCTTCTACAGTTGATTGTATTCTCACCATATGTGAGAGAGCTAAATAAAGAAGTTTGGTACCTTGACTGAATCAAATAAGCATTATAAGGAATGATTGAATGAACCTGGAGCTTTGATATCTATAAGATCTACTAGATATAACTCTTGTATCAACGAGATCGATGAACTTGGGCTTTGATATCTAATATTACGATTCAAAAATCTACAATTCATGAGATCAACCTATATCTAATCTCGGTAGGTAAACCCTAGCCAATTTTTAGTCTATTATTAACATTTAAGCTTGAAAAATATAAATAGGTATGAATAATACTTAAAAATAGTTGAATAACCATAAATTTGGAAACAAAAGAACTACACCCGAAGACTAGAAGAGTACTGAGTTGTTGATCAGTAAATTGTCATTCTAGAGGCTTGTTTGTGAACTTGTGCAAAACTTCAAAACTGATATGCATTTCAAGTGACATGTTGTGTTGGCTTTCAAGAAGCAACAGAGGCATATCTTGTGGGATCGTTTGAAGATACAAATTAAATTGGGCAAACTATTTAAATTCTACTAGTTTAGATCCTAATTACTATGATTTTTGATAGTTTCAAATATTACTTCTTCTACCATATTTCGTGCTTAGGATACGCGAGTCTGAATTCGGGAGATACATGTATCTGCCGAATTTTAAAATTGAGATACATATTTTATTTATTTAAATTAATTGGTTGTAAAGGATTTCCTTAATTAGAGGAGTTATATTGAGGATTTTCAAAATAGACAATTAATTTTAAAATTTTAAATTAATTAAATCCCTTAATATAAGACGAAAATCAAGGATTATATCTATGTTTAATTAATTTCATTTTATTATATTATTAATAAAAGACAAAAACATGTATATCTTGGTTATGTAATTTGATTAGTTTCATTTTATTACTCTTAAAATAATAAATTCATTAATTGGATGTATTTATTATTAATATATAGTGTATCCAACCAACAAAACACTTAGATACATGAGTATCATACAAGTACATTCATATGTATCATAGAAGTATCTAGTATTAATTCAATTTATTTATTAATAAGATCTAATATTAATTTCATGTATCTATTTATATGATCTAATATTATTTCATGTATCTTTTATATGTATAATTTGATGTATCAAGTATCAATTTCATAGGTTATATCCAAAAATATGTATCTCAGATAAATATGAAAATAGCTAGATATATTGTAATAACTAACAAATATATATGATAATATTAAGATACATGATATAAGACCATATACATATGACAAGATTCGGATACATGACAAAATAAATTGTGTCAAATACATGCGTAAACATAAATCGCCAATATATTGATTAGATACATACACACTTAATAAGATACACTGATAAAAACTAGATACATATAATCGTATCTCCATAATGTATCAGATACATCAATAATGTGTCAAATACATGCGTAAATCTCTGCTTATTGAAACTTTTCAATTACGTTCGTGGCTTGTCAGGGCATCTCACCGCAGTGGTGTTTGCTTCACCTTTTGATTCATCAGTGTTGCTCAATGTGCCTAGATCGGATGAGAGAAGTGACACGAAGCTTCTTGGTTGATCTATAGTATACAAGATATGAAACTGATACTATTGTCAATGTCAAATTTGATAAATTTATTGGGCTTGAAATCTCTGCTTACAGCGATACCCATTGTCTCTGCACGCGACTGGCGTCTCCCCTTGCGAGAAAAAATGGTGGATTCGTGGGAAATTGGTTTGAGAGTGAGAAAATCAAAGGCTGAGAATTTTGACTCTTCAAGGGAAAAGGAAGAGGAAAAGTTAGAGTTTGAGTTTTATCCTAACTCATACTCTCTCAGAGAAAGATATTTGTTTTAAATTAAAACACTAATTTTGGAGTTTAAATGTAAAGATAATTAATCAATCCTAGTTTTAAAGGATATGAGTATTGATTGTATCTTCAATAATATATGGTATAAAATATTAAAAGTGGTAATATATATAATTGTTTAAAAAATAGAGATAAAATTAGTATATATGTGCGCCATTCATGCCAAGTGTGTTACTATTATCATGCCCAAGAGTATCTAGCTTGCCAGAAGAATTAGGGGTGAAAGAGCTTACAATGCCCTGGTCAGCATATACAAATGGAAGGGAAGAAATATGGCATGGTGCGATATTGTCAAAGTTAAAGAATGAAATCCAGTTTATTAACTTGCCAATAGTGGAGAAGCGCTTGAAACCTCGGGTGTTCAAAATTTTATATACCGCTAGAATTATGTATAACATGTATTCGCTATAATGGCATTTTACTATAATAAACATGTTTTATGTGAAATTGATCTTTCATGTTACGTTTTATTATATGTTTTTTGAAATAACATTTCTCTACAACAATAATAAAAAAAAATATCGGAATAAATAATGTTGTTATTGAGTGATTTGACTTTTACATGTAAAAAAGGACCTATATATGCAGTTTAATCAACAATATGCATATTTTGGTTAATGTTGTTCAATTGATCACCCTTCTGTGAGTATTCCTCTGACAATGCTTGCCATTACAAATTAGTGAGTATAAATAAGGCTAAAAATAAGAGAACTCAAGTTTGTACCTTACTAGAATCATGAAATTCTAGATAGGGTACGTTTCGTTTATAGTGAAACCTATACGACGTGAATTTAGATTAGTTTGATCAGTAAATTTCCAATACCAATCATGTAAAGCAAAAAAAGAAAATGAATATATATTAAAACCTACTACAATTTAAACTCTGAATACACAATTTCTAAGTTGCTAGTCGTGCCAACAAATTAGAATGATTATACATCTTCTCATTATGTAAAGCCTTCCTCTCTGTTCCTTGAGAAACCTTCCAAGTTTTCCACTTGATATACTCTTTTTCGAGTTCTCATATGTAGCAGCATTTCTCCTCCTCATTTTGGTTGGTAATTTTGCTTGCAAATTGTAAATATTGGTTTACTCTATTACGAAAAATTGAACCATAGAGCTTAGATTTGAAATGCAAGGAGGAGGTCTTCTTATAGAGGAAGAACAAGGGGTGTGGTCCAAACTTTCAAACTCCCAAATATGCAACATTTTCTAACTATAAATGCCAAACTAGGATTTTAAGTACATGGTTTAATGTTTAAAATTATTGATAAATTATTTATAAATATTTAAAAAAAAATTATACATATATAAATACTTTCTATGTTCATTTTTACTTGTTCACTTTGAACTTTGTATGTCCCTTGAAAAATATTAATTTGTCAAGAATTTAAACTTGACAAATTAATTTTTATTCCCTATATCCCAACTTATATGACTTGTTTTCCTCTTTAGTCAGTCTAAAAAAAATGACATATTTCTATATTTGGTAACAATTTAACTTTAAAATGTTCATTTTACCCTTAATGAAATGATTTATAATTATACAAATATCTATAAATTATTTTAGACTACAAGTTTCAAGATTCTTTCTTTTTTCTTAAACTAAGTGTCAAGTCAAATTAACTCATATAAATTGGAATGGAGAGAGTAATATTTTTATCATTGAACACCTTATACTCTTAATATTATGAGTTCAATATTTAATAACTCTGCCCTCTTGCAATCTAATTTACGTGAAGCATTTTCATTTTAAAGTTGTTCCAAAGAAATGATACATTTTATATTGAGAAACAATTAAATTTGCAACTTCTTATTTTATCTTTAACGAGATGATTCGTAGGAATACAATTGTCAATGACTTGTTTCATACCACCACAATATTTTTTAAAAAAAATCTTTCTTTTTCAATTTCACTATCTAATTAAACTACCAAAGTACATCACATAAATAGAAAGAGAGAAAGTATTAAAATTCCACTGATTCATCACATTTATTAATATTATATTAGTGTTGGAGGTATTCAATTTCAGTTAAAAGTTACATGACTAGACTTACAGGTGAGTGATCGTAAACTTTTAGACCTCACTCATTTTATGAGCAAAACACTAATTTTTAATGAATTTAAAATCGACAAATTCTCAAGGCTTTTGAGTTATAAGTCAAAAATAAAAAATTAATCTACACTGAAAAGGGACCAAAAATTTAAGATTATCTATTTTCAAAATCATTAAATATAATTTCTCCAATGAGTCCATTTTGGTATATGCCCCCATGACCCCAAACCCAAACCACACTTGGAATCTAAGCCTTGAAATTCTCTTCAACAATATTAAGGTTAGCATTATTCAAGACCATGAGGATAACTTGGTCGGCCATATAAGATTAACAAAGCATGTTTTACGAAATGGTTTAGAGACACTTCATTTGTTTTAATCTAGTGCTTGTTATTTATTGAAAATTTGTTCCTTAACCAAATATATATTTTTAGTGTCTTGAAGAACTTTTTGTTTTGATTAGACAAATATCTTTTAACTAATGAAATAGAATTGATTGAACTTAAGAGATTTATTAAAAGAAAATATCTTTATAAATAATATACAAGATTATACACATACTATAAATGATTTAAATATATTATGACGATTTTTATTTAAGTGATTGAATATGTGAGCATTTAAATTACACAAATTATAGGAGAGACAAGCAGGAGACAGAGCAATCTTCAAATTCCTAGGAAATCAGAGAACATGTGTTTAGAGAAAAGAGGGCAATGGTTTAACATGTTTTGTGCCTTAGCCACCAATTTTGCAACCTCCCACCCCCACTCCCAAAAAGAAAATATTTACTAAATATGAAGTATGGGTTAATTTTGTATTAGAAAAAAATATTATTTATAATTAAAAACATACTTCCTCCGTTTAAAAAAGAATGGTCTAATTTGACTTGGAACGGAGTTTAAGAAAAGAAAGAAGACTTTTTAATCTTGTGGTTCTAAATTAAAGTTATATCAAATGTACCAAAATGTCATTTAATCTTGTGACCTTAAACATGTCACATGGAAAGTTGAAGTTAAAATGTTGTCATAAAAGAAAAAGGGTTATTCTTTTTTAAACAGACTAAAAAAGAAATTTGGTCATTCTTTTTGAAACAGAGGAAGTAACACTTTTCTAATAAATTTATATTATTTTATTCTCTTGAAAATCTTTTCTCAAATATAAAAAATCAAAGAATATATTTTGCCTTATTACATTATGTCTACCTACCTTCACATTAATTTATTCTTTTCAACTTTTGTGCATTATTTTTTTTCCCCAAATATTTGATAAGTTAGAGTAGTTTTCTGTTAAAAACAAGAATTAATAATCTAAAAGTGTTGAACAAAGTGAATTGTAATTAATATTTTTTAAGTTTTCAAGCATTGCAGTCAAGGGTGCTCAACGTAATTGAAGACCTAAAGCGAAATTTTAATTAGAAGCTTAAAATCTAAATAAACTTTATATATTTTAATTTAAAATTTATTTTTCTTATATTTTTTAGATGCAAGTTGTCACTTATTTTTTTTGATAAATAGTTTCTTCAAATTTTTTTCTTCAGTCGTTAGTTTTAGGTAAAATTTTATCATTTTAACGTTGAAAGACATCCCTCACCGAAGCAAACATTATATGACTTGTTAACATAATTCTATAAGTAATACAGTGATAAATTTCAAATAAAGATAAGAGTTAAAATTATAAAATCCGGTTCAAGAAGTTGACAACTTAATTAGTCGCCACTTTAATATGCTTCTTGTAATGCTAGAATTCAGAAGAAATAAGGAAAGCATTTGCAATTCACTTTATTTTAATCTTTTTGACTATTGATAAATATTTTTGATAGAGTAGTACTCTAACGTATTAAAAGTTTGAAAAGAAGAGAAGAAGAGTACAAATGAGCTAAAAAGAATAAAATAATGTAAGTGTTGGCGGAGAGAATATAATGAGGCAAAATAATATTTACTTCATTTCTTCTGATATTGAATGGGGTTAAAGAGAAAATAAAATAAAATATTATATTTTAAAAATATACTTTTTATCATAAATAATTAATTTTTAATTAAAAATTTAACATACAATTATTCTTAGTAAAATTTTGAGGCTCTAAAAATTGGAAGCCTAAGGCATATGCCTTATTTCTTAAAGCATCGAGCCGCCTTGATTGCAACAAACATATTAAAATAGGTTATACTAAATTATCAACTTCTTAAATCAGATTTCATGATTCTAACTTTATTATATTTTATTCAAATTTTGTCAATTTCTTACTTATAGAATTATGTTAACAATTCTTATAATGATTGCCTCATTAAAAGAATGTTTGTCAACAAGTTGATAAAATCTTACTTACAACTATTAATTGGAAACAAGTATTTGAAGAAATCCAATATAAAAAACTATTAAGCAATAATTTTGCATCTTAAAGTTAGAAAATTAGATTTCAAATTAAAAATATATAAAATTTGGTTAGATTTTAATCCTCCTAACTAAAATTTTATTTTAAGTCTTCAACTACGTTGAGCCGTCCTTTTGCTAGTTAATGTGAAAATTGTGATGCTGAAGAGTGAAGTCATGAATTAGCTTCTCTTTACTAAGTAATTAGTATGTATATACAAATTTCAGTTTTAATAAGGCCAAATACATAAGAGATTTTTAATTTTGGGCTTAATTTTTTATTTTGATAGTTTAACTTAAGGTCATTTTCTAGTTAGAATTAGATATAGAAATTCATGCTAGCATAGGCCCAACATATTTTTTCCTCAATTTATGTGATATAGATAAAATTTGAACAATCATCTAAATTTTTAAATATTTTTTGTTGTTAGTTGCTGTGATTTATAGAATTTTTATGTATTTTTTAAATAATATATGTTTCTCTCCTTGCTTAAATTTATATGACACTAATAGAATTTAGACCACCCACCAAATTTTTTACATCTTTTAAATTTTGAAGTTATTAGTTGTTGTAATTATAATATGTTGTACTTCATTTTCAAATGATATAGGATACTTTTTCTTTTCTAATTTGTGTAGCACTAAATTTTTTTGAAAATAATTCCGACATAAAAGCTTTAAATTTTTTTAATATTTTTTTTATATTTAAAACTAAATAAAAAATATCATAAATCACAATAATTAACAATTAAAATATTTAGAAGACATATAAAAAAAATTGATAATTTTTTTTATTAACTCTCAAATTCTAACCATACTATATAAATTGATATCTCTTAGTTAAATCAATATATTTCTACTATTTAGATTAATATATAGTGTTATTTTATCATATATACATAGATACACATGTATGTCCTCAAAGTTGTCCTCGTCTGTCATAGATACACAAGTGTGTCTATATATATATACACACACAAAAACACATCAATACACATATAAGATACACATACGTATCTCCTCAAAGTTATCCACTCATACTCCCTCCATTCTATTTTATATATCATCCCTTTCTATAAATAGTTGGATCACAATACTTGTCATTTTATAAAATTTATGCATAAATTACCATATTTTGCATATTATACCCTTGATAGAGTAGTTAATTAATCTTGTCATTTATTAATAAAGTTGACTTAAGAAAACATTAAATAAGGGTAGAAGAGTAAAGTTACATCATTTCTTAATGCAAGTGCAAAGTAAAAAAGTGACATATAAAATGGGACGGAGGGAGTATGTCATAAATACACAAATACATAGATATACACACGTATCGACTCAAAGCTGTCCACTTAGATTTCTTAGAGAAAAAAATAAAGAAAAGATATATTTATCAAATACATATATGTGTAGTAGAAGAAGAAGAGAAGGGCTAAAAAGGAGAAAATATACGGTTGATGCAAACAATAAAAAACATAATACAAGAAAAGGGCTATTGAGGAATAGGAAAGAGGGAGAACAAATATACGATTGATACAAGTATAGTTATATAGTAAATATATAACACATATTTTCTATACTATATAATTTTCTCTTCGTTTATTGAATATTTTAGCCAAATTAATGTGACTGAAGTCCACACACTTTATTTTGTTTACTAGAACAACCCAAGTGATATTTTTTTTTATGTGGTCAAAGGGTCTATACTAGCTGAAACAAATTTGAGTTAAAGTGCCAAAATCAGGAGAGAGGTCAAGTCTAAGGGTTTGTTTTAATATTTGGCCTTGAATAAAGTTTTAAAGGAATTCTACTATAAAATACTCAAAAGACTTTAATTCTTCTTTAAATATATTATTTAAAATTAGGTGTTATTGTTTAAATATTATTACTCTCTGTTTAATAATATTTGTCCACTATTGACCTTGCACACTTCTTAAAAAATTATAAATAGAAGGGTAAGTTTACTATATCACTCTTTGAATATAATAAATACAATGTCTTGAAAAATGCAATAGAAAACTTACTATATTAATGATAAGAGTAAATTAGAAACTAAGTGTAAAATTATCCATTGATTTCATAAAGTGGACAAATATTGTTAGACATCCCAAAATAGTATAGTGAACAACTATTGTTGGACGAAGGAAATATTAAGCAAGCAGTTTTATTGAATATTAATCTATCTTCCATGAGTCTTTCAGAAACAACATATTTACCTTCATGAGGTACTAGCTTGTAAGATTTATGTATATTTTATTTTCTCTAGATCCCATTTAGCGGGACTTGACTGAATATATTGTTATTGTATTCAATATCCCATGATGTAATAATATTTAACATGAATAGACCGGTAGTCCATAACACAAGAAATGGGGCTAGGAAAGAGAAGACCAGCAGACAATATAAATACAGATTAAATTACAGTCTAATTGCCAAAATTTTACAAGCAATTGTTTGTCCTTATAAAACATCCCTCCTTCCCTTAAATCAATCAAATTGCAAATGTTAAATGTTCCTAGAAATTAGTAACAATGATGAATAATAGAGTGACAAGAATAAACAAGAAAATCTTTGTTTTAATTGGCAATTAAAAGATTCCAATCTAGGTTAGCTTCGAAATGTACAATCCAATGAATAGGTATATTTCTATGATGACTACATAAGTGCATACTCACTGTCTTAGGCAACATTTGGATTATCAAGACTTAATGCTTCTAAGTTCAGTTAATCAATAAAGAGTCGTTTGGTGTGATGGACAAGAGAAATTAATTTTGGGATAATTTTTGAGTGACCTTTAATTCTTTGTTTGATTGTAAAGGTAGGAATAACTTGTCCCAGGATTAACAATTAGTCCTGGGATAAGTTATCCCTCACTGGGGGTGGTATAGTAATCTCAGGATAAGTTATCCTGGGCCTGGATAAGGTGTGTAAGTTAACAAAAATACCCCGCCTTAAACTCTCTTTTATACATCACTTTTACATTCATATATATAAACATAATTTTTAACAACATTTATAATAACATTAGCAACCTTATTTATTCGTTGTTTTTATGATTAATATATTTTCTATTAAAAATTAACATTTTATAAATACAATCTTTATTTATGAATATATTATAAGTTGAATTTATTTGCCTAATTCTTATGTTTATTTATATTTTGATTTCTCTTAAAATGTTCGCCCACTAGTAAATTACATATTTTTTATTAAATAAATAGTTTATTACTCACTTAAAAATTATATTTTATCTATAATTAAAATGTATATAACTTTAATAATAAATTGTATTTTACTTTAATAAACTTAAAATGAAAGTTTTATTTTTAAGCTAAATAAGATAGAAGTTTTATTTTTAACTAAATAAGATGAAAGTTTTATTTTTAAGCTAAATAAGTTGAAAATTTTATTTTTAAGCTAAATAAGATGAACGTTTTATATAAGATGAACGTTTTATTTTTAAGCTAAATAAGATTAACGTTTTATTTTTAAGTTAAATAAGATGAAAGTTTAATTTTTAAAACACAGGGCACAATCATGGAAATGCACACGCAAAAATATTTAAGCTAAGTAAGATGGAAGATTTATTTTTAAGAATGAATAACTAAAGCTTGCAAAGAAAATGTAAAAAAAAATAAAATAAGGTGAGGGTATTTTTGTAAACAAACAACTCATTCTTAAAAATTATACAATGAATATTAGTTTGAATATGACAAATCAAACAAGCAATAAAAACTAATCCCAGCATAACTTATCACAGCCTAACTTATCCTAGTATAACTTATTCCAGCATAACTAATATCAGCATAACTTGTATTCAAACCAAACGACCCCTAAGTTTATTGATGCATAATATTAAAGAGACCGTCTAGTTTACAAAACATCCCACGTTAATAAAGTACAATTCACAAAATATCCAGTTAAATATTCAATAAGATAATTTTCTTTCCATTAAACTAAAGTTTATAGATCGTTTCAAAAGTGAGTATTCTTTTTTAGATTTGGAATGTCTCCCATCTATATTACATGTTCCAAACTCCAAGGACCGTCCAAGAGGTAATTAAGAAGTCAAAATTCAGATGATTGATAGTATTACGAGTTTGAATTTCAATCATACAAATTGTTAGCTATCTTGATGAAGATAGCTTGAAGAACACTTCTTGTTGCTCTAGAATGTTCTCAGATGCAGAGAGAAAGAACCCAGATGTATTTACTTTTCATGAACTGAATTAATTAACATAAACTTGGAAGCTCTGTACATTTATACAATGAGAACAATACTATTGTAACTAATCTAACTAACTCCTTACTAGCTAGTCCTCTAACTTCTGTTATTTACAAACTGATCCTAACTAACTATATTGTAACTAACTATGTAATGTCTTCTTCAATACTCCCCCTCAAGTTTGTAGGTATAAACAAATTCAGTACACCAAACTTGGACATCAAATAATCATGTTGACTCTTGCCCAGTCCCTTTGTGAGAATGTCAGCCTCATGTTCCTTGGTGTGCAAATACTCAGTTCGAACTAGACCATTTTGTATTTTCTCTCTTATGAAATGACAGTTCAGTACTATATGTTTAGTTCTTTCATGTAGAACTGGATTGGCAGCAATTTGAATTGCAGACTTGCTGTCACTATAGATAGTAATTGGAGTTTGAACTTTAGCTCATAATTCCTTGAACAGCTTCACTATCCAGACCACTTCAGCTACTGCACTTGCCATACTCCTGTACTCAGCTTCAGTTGAGCTTCGCGATATTGTTTCTTGTTTCTTGGATTTCCATGATATGAGAGACTCGCCCAGCTTCACCATAAATCCTGTAACTGATCTTCTTGTGTGTAAGCATGCCCCCCAGTCTGAATCATAGTAGACTTTTAGGTGGTTGTTGTTCTTGCTGGAAAACAACACACCCAGTCCTGCTTCACCTTTGATGTACTTGACTACTTTAAGAGCAACAATAAGATGAGACTGCTTAGGTTGATCTAGGAATTGACTTAGTGTCTGTGTAGCAAATGTAATGTCAGGTCGAGTGACATTTAGATATAACAGTTTTTCAATTAATCTCCTGTAAACTGATGGATCTTCAAGTAGTTTATCTTGCCTGTAACCATCAGATCATCAACATATACCAAAATTAGAACCATAAAGGTACCTTCCCTTTTGATAAACAATGAGTAATCCAAATGACTTTGAACAAAGCCAAGTCTAATAAGTGCATTTGTGAGTTTCACATTCCATTGTCTAGGAGCTTGTTTTAGTCCATACAGGGATTTAGTTAGCCTACACACTGGTTTCTCCCCCTGCACAGTAAATCCCTTAGGAAGTAGAAAGCCTTGAGGAAGGGTCATATACACCTCATCAAGAAACTCATCTTGAAGGAAGGCATTGGATACATCCATCTGATGGATATGCCAATGTTCAGCAGCTGCAAGGGCCAACACACTCCTAATTGTCACAATTTTGACAACAGGGGAGAATGTTTCCTTGTAATCAAGGCCCTCCTGTTGATTAAAACCCTTTGCGACAAGTCTAGCCTTGAACCTTTCAACCTGGCTAGAGGCTTGATACTTGATTTTGAATATCCATTTGCAGCTTATAGCTTTCTTGTGAGGAGGTAAAGGGACCACCACCTAGGTGTGATGTGCCTCCAAAGTTGAAATTTCTGCCTGCATAGCTTCAACCCACCTAGGATCCTTACAAGCCTTTTCAAAAGTGGCAGGTTCAACCTCAAAACCAAAGAAAGATAGAAAGGCCTGATAGGAGGGGGTCAAGTGATCATAACCAATATATTTATCAATGGAATATAGTGCGTTGCTCGAACTGAGCTGAGCAGATGCTACATAATCGTGTAACCACAAAGGGGCTTTGGTAGTTCTCTGAGACCTTCTCACATCAGAAACCACAGGCACAGACTCAGGTACAGCTATAAGAAGTGCTGATGGAACAACTGGATCAACAATATCAGGATTGGATTCATCAAATGATGTAGTAGATGCAGGGAATAAATGCCAGGCAGTAGTGGAAGGTGCAACAAATGGAAAACTAGACTCTTTGAACAACACATCTCTGCTGAGAAAGAACTCACTGTCTGTGATGTTGTAGAGAATATATCCTTTAGTATGTGCACTATAACCCATATGAATGGCAGTTACACTCCTAGGCTGAAACTTGTCATGAATATACATATTCTTAGCAAAACATAGGCATTCCAAAACTCGCATATGATGAAGAGAAGGTTTGATGTTGTGAAAAACTTCATAAGGGGATCTGTCATTGAGCACAGGTGTTGGCAACCTGTTGATGATATAAGCAGCAACAAGAATACAATGTCCCCAAAACTTTAGTGGAATGTGACCTTGAAATCTGACTGCCCTAGCGACTTCAAGGATATGTTTATGCTTTCTTTCAGCAATCCCATTTTGCTGAGGAGTATGAATACATGTTCTCTGATGAACAATGCCCAGACTTGTACATAATCTTTGACATTCAGTGTTGACAAACTCAGAACCATTATCAGTTCGAATGGTTTTAATCACAGCATTAAACTGAGTTCTAACTAAGGTGAAAAAGTTTTTCAAGACATCACAAACATCACTTTTCACTTTTATTAGAAACAACCACAGCATTCGAGTACAATTATCAACAATGGTAACAAAGAATCTATTACCATCATATGTAGGAGTATTAAAGGGACCCCAAACATCTATATGAAGCAAATGAAAAGGACATGAAGACATAGAAGTACTATGTGAAAAAGGTAATCTATGTTGTTTAGCTAGAGGGCAAACAAGACAGTTATGAATCTCCTTGGAACACTGACTGGTAGGAAGATCAAGAGCATGGGAAAGCACACTGGAAGAAGTGTGACCTAGCCTTTGATGCCACAACATAATTTGAACTTCAGTTGCATGATCAGCATCTCGAGCTGAGGAAGAATAACATTTGGTTGGTTTGTCTGAGTAGAAGTTAGGAGCATGAAGAAGATAGAGACCAACATTTTCTTTACCAATCACCTTCACCTGCCCACTGGAGAGCTCCTGAATGATAGCAAAATCAGGAAAGAAACACACTGCACAATGTAAGTCTTTAGTAAGTTGTGATACAGAGAGTAGATTGTATTTAAAATCAGGGACAACAAAAACATTTTTGATAATATCTTTGGAAGTCAAATTACATGAGCCTGTATGTGTGATGATGGTAGTATCACCGTTAGGTAACTGTACCCTCCTATGTTTATCAATGGAAATTTGGAGTTTCTGGTCAAGCATAGCTAAGTGAGGAGTCATATGATTGGTTGCACCAGAGTCTACAATCCAACCAGTGTGTGTAGAATTAGCTATTAGAGAAGTTGCATTACCTGCTGAAGAGTGATTGTCCTGAGCTAAGTAGCATGTTAGCTATCTTGATGAAGATAGCTTGAAGAACACTTCCTGTTGCTCTAGAATGTTCTCAGATGCAGAGAGAAAGAACCCATATGTATTTACTTTTCATGAACTGGATTAATTAACATAAACTTAGAAGCTCTGTACATTTATACAATGAGAACAACACTATTGTAACTAATCTAACTAACTCCTTACTAGCTAGTCCTCTAACTTCTGTTATTTACAAACTGATCCTAACTAACTATATTGTAACTAACTATGTAATGCCTTCTTCAATACAAATAAAATTGTGAGTGCTAGGTCCTGATGGACGAGCGAGAATTTGGACTTTTCCTATTCTCTTCATATTTTATTTGTTTCATGAATTTTTTTTTTTTTGACAAATTAGGTAAGATGTCAACCCATAAGATTTACTTGTCATTTTTTAGCTAAATTTATTTAAATTACCTAAAATGGCCATTCAGCCTACATTTTCCAAAAAAATAAATAAAATGGTCACGCTGCATCTTCTTCTTCTATAGACCTGATCTTGTAGCTATAAAAATATCATGACATGTTCATAAAAAAGTCCTTATTTCATTTTTAAATTCTGTACTAAGTCCCTTACTTAATAGAATTCCATTGTGTATGTTATTGTTGTAAATTCCATACCCATTTAAATACTATATAATAAAATGAGACTGAAAGAGAAAAATAGTCGTTCACTTAGTAAAATTTCATTGTGTATGTTATTGTTGTAAATTTCATACTCACTTAAATATTATATTATAAAATGAGACTGAAAGAGAAAATCAATCCCTCACTTAGTTAAATTTCATTGTGTATATTATTGTTGTAAATTTCATACTCAGTTAAATACTACATTATAAAATGAGACTGGAAGAGGAGTATATACTTTCTCATGTAATTATTTTTAGTGAAAACACAATTACAATTTTCTCTGTATTTACATCCGAATTTTGGAAATGATCCAATAGCGAGAGAGAAAACTATTAGGGAAAACTAAGCATATGTCTCATAAAAGTAAACTAATTATAGACATATATGATGTACCCTTTACATTTATGCCCCTAATTAACTACAAAAAATCTCCGTTCCTTGTAGCTTTAGTTATTTAGCCCCCTTTTAATTCTTTTGCTTTTTATTTCTCTACTTTTTCGTTCTTCTTTTTATATTTCTTTGTTCATTTAAATTTTTTCAAATTATTTTATTTTATATTTTTTTAACTCCATAATCTGATTTATACTCAATATTTATTTTATTTACTTTCTTTATCCTTTTATTTTCTTTTTCCTCATTTATTCTTTATTCATTTTTTTCTCTCTACTTCTTTTATCTAATTTCTTTTTTATTTTTATGCATTTTTTTCAAATTATTTTATTCTTTATTTTCTTTTTACGCCACAATCTAATTCATACTCAAATTTTATTTTATATACTTTATTTTTATTTTTTTCCCTCATTGTTTCTTTATTCATTATTTTTTCTATTTCTTTTTTTTTCTGCTTTTATTTTTCTTTTTTCCCTTTTCTTATCCTTTATTGGTTCCTTTTATTTTTTATTTTATTTATTTTTTATCATATGTTTCTTTATTTTTTAAATTTGTTTATTTTATGTTCCTTTCCTTTTCTTTTCTCCTTTTTTTTGATTATTTATTTGTTCTTTAATATTCTTCTTCTTTTTCATTCATTTTTTCCTCAAATCGTAATATTTTTAATTTTTTCATCACAATTTTATTTCATGTTTTGGTCATTCTATATTTTATTTTTAAATTTTTTTCTTTCCGTTTTTCATTTATGATATTTTTTCATTTGCTTCAAATTGTAATGATACTATCATAGTATATCTATACACTTTTATGGTATAATTGATGTATGCTTCAATACTTTAGTGAGACCTCCGTAATACCATCACAATATATCTATATACTAACATGGTATCATTGGGATTTGCTACAGTCCGTAATAATATCACCATAGATACTATCATGATATCAATGATATGTACTTCAATCCTTCAGCAACACCTCTATGATACCATCATATACTAACATGATATCATTAAGAATAATTTCATATAATTAGTAACACTTTTCAGATTATGTATGATATCATCACAGTATGTGAGTATGCTGTTGTGTGGTAACACAAATATTTTCTTCCTTCATTCACAATACTACTCATTTATTAATGATACAATAATAATATATATATACATATACTACTATGGTATTATCAAGATTTTTTACATTCATGTACGCTCAACTCGATAAAATATTAGGGAAATCTAGCTAGAGAGATAACAGCGATAGTTGACTCCGAAGAATAAATGAGTAGTAAGACATCTCGGGTAAACATATTTGGGCAAAGGGGGTAACAAATTAATTATTTAGGAAGAGGGCAATATGACATAATTAATTTAATTTATTTTAGGGGGTATTTTGTGTGGTTTTCCAAACTATTAAGTGGGCTAATATGACAAGTGTAATCCGGCCTATTAAACAAAATGGTTAATGGGCCTTACCTATTTGTTTACTCGTAGATCCGGTCCGGTCCAGTCCAGTCCAGTCCATTTGAATAAAACCAAAGACAAACTACATAATCAGACATATTTCACCACTATATATACTATTATTAATTATACTTTTAAAATATTACGTATCTTACTACTAATTAAGAGTTTTCTACCATATATTGAGAAGCATACACCTAGATACATGTGTTTTTGCTACCAAATACACTAAAATAGGGAGGGAGGCGAGCGAAATGAGGAGGGAGGCGGACATCCTAGATGCATATATCTAGTGTAATTCACATGTATTTAGGATATCAGATACATAGGAGAGTGGCGAGCGAGATGGGAGGAGAACGATATTTGTTATATATCTTAGATACATGCGAATCCACTTGGATACAATGTTTCTTGAACAAACTACACATAATTTTGACCCGATGTATCTCAAGATACAATTATGTGGAACTATTTGAACGTACTAAAATCTAGTAAGATTCGTAATATTACAAATTAAAGTATATCTAAATAATTAGCTCCTAAACTAATAGAATTTATGTAAGTTTCCTAATAAACAATGAATTATTATCTTCGAACGAAACCAGCACGCCGTTGTCCCAAACCAAACTAGTGGAAAATACTAACTTTGAAGGGTTGAGGACTGAGAAAATAAGTTTTGAATTTGAGTTCACACGTTATATATTTTATTCATTTGGATAAGAATGCATAAAAAAACTTTATGATATATATTTGAGGGGATAATTTTTTTTTTGACTAATTTAATTATTTCGAGAAGCTACATTCCTGATTAATGATTACTATATTTTAACACGGGATTCTAATCGATATTTTGCGCGTATAATTAATTTATATGTAGAAGTTGAAAAAATGTGACTCTAACCTTAGTTTAAGGTTCTTAGTGTTGAAAAATTAAATTTATTAATTTTTTAATAAATCAAGAGTTATTATTTATTATAATTTTGATAAAATTTTAATTTATAAAATTGGACTCAGATGAATACCGTGCCTTAATGATATAAATAAAATATCGGCCACATTTTTTTAAATAATTTAAATCAAATCTTAGCAATATGAAACAACCACCAAAGAAACATTAAAAAGTGCACCCAAAAGTTTAAAGGGAAAATTGTATATAATAGCAAACTATAAATTCAAATTAAATGCTATAAATATAGTTTGATTTAATTGTACCTCATAGCAAACTGTTGCTATTTCACCTCTTTCCTGGTGAATCTCGCTCGCCATTCTCGTTCTCTCCCTCGCCTCTCTCGTTTTTTATACAAACGCAAGTGTATAAAGTGCGTTTGTGTTTGTATAAAGCGAGAGAAAATTGTATATACACATGCAAATACATATATCTTCGTCCTATACACTTATAATTATACAA
>NW_006239013.1:291250-302401 GCF_000226075.1 Solanum tuberosum | reverse complement strand
CCAGATCTCGCTCGCTCACTCGCCTCTCTCACTTTATACAATTGATCTTTTTGTCTATGTATACCAAAGCAGATTATACAACTGCTTTCTTTTGTATATGTATAGCGAAATATACATATTTATGTTTGCTATGGAGCGCAATTATGCAAACTTTGCTATAGCATACAAATATAAATTTTGTGTTTGCTATATGTGAAAGTTGCTCAAGTTTAAATTACCTATAAACGAGCTGAATTATTTGAATATTAATTTTTGTTTTCACCACTGTTTTTCATGTGCAATCAGTTGTTTTCCTTCATCCAAGAAATTGCAAAATGTAATATTGTTAATTACTTTATTTCTATTTCCACAATAATATA
The DNA here is from genome assembly GCF_000226075.1 of Solanum tuberosum. NCBI lineage: Eukaryota > Viridiplantae > Streptophyta > Magnoliopsida > Solanales > Solanaceae > Solanum > Solanum tuberosum. The sequence goes on along the minus strand of NW_006239013.1, from coordinate 302,042 downwards.
ATTAGAGAGCACATCGTGCATTGATAAGATCTTAATTTAATTTAATATATACACAACACTTTTTCATGGCAATTAACTATTGTTCAATCCATTTTGATAAACATGTAGATATATTTTCACAATGAAGTTGAAATTGGAAACAGCTTCATCAGCATGAAAATTAAATAAGGTTGAGCTTAATTAAACCAATTATTAAAAAAATTCCCATTAATCAATCATTAGCACAAGGCAGAATTCACGTTGTTGAAAATTTCTTTAGGGGGATATAAAATTATTAAATTATTGTAGCGCTTGTATGCAAAATCCACTTTGATTATGAGATATAACTCTATTCACACTAATTAGGTTTAATAATAAAATATTCGGTATAATTGCACAAGTTGGGTCTAAGATGATGGTGTGTACGTAAGCTTACTTCGATTTGATGAAAATAGAAAGATTATTTCCAATAGACACTTGATTTATGAAAACCATAGTAAAAATCAAATATGTAAAATAAATACAATAGTGGGGAAGCCATATAAAAAAGAGAAAATTACGCGGTTAAGCAAACATATACTAGCTAATTAGATAACATAGTTACAGTTTGCATCAATTACAATTTAGATATTACTTATAGCTATAATTACATAATGTCTCTCTCGCCTCTCTCCTTTCTTTCTCTCTCTCCCCTCTCTCTGTAATCTTGCTCGCCACTCTCTTCTTTTTCAGTCATCTCTCCCTGTCCAGTCATTCTCTCGATTCTCTTCTACCAATCTCTCTCACTTTATACAAACAAAAATGTATAAAATGTGTTTGTGTTTGTATAAAACGATTCGATTGTATATAAAAATACAAATACATATCTCTACGCCCTATACACTTATAATTATATACAAATACAAATTTGTCCAGTTCTGTTTTGCCTTTTTCTCTCTCTCGCTTTATACAAACACAAATTATACAAAATATTTGTATAATTTGTGTTTGTATAAAGCAAGATAGATCAGATATACAAATACAAATGTTTAAACTCGATTCAATTGTATACGAATTAAAATTTTATGCAGATATACAAATACATTCATTGATACATATACATAATATTTACATATATACAATTATCTAACCGATATACATGTACAATTCACCTCTCTCCACTCTCTGTCTTTTGTCGCTTGCCACTCTCCTCTCTATAACATGTGACTACGAATCATAATTAACAAATTATAATTATGGAGCATAATTAAGCTATTTTTGAGTGGCTATATGCTAAAATTCCCCTATAAAACATAATTAACACTGATTACGTTTACCTAACTGGAAAATGAAATCATGTTGACCCCTCTTAAATGATTGGGAAAATATTTTGAAAAATTATAATAAGACACACGAGATACAAATTGTTATAGTTTATATTTTTGGGATGTTCGAAAAGGGATTCAAATTATTTCTATATATTAGTCCCTCCGTTTCAAAAAGAATGATCTCCTTTTCTTTTTGGTCTGTTTAAAAAAGAATGACCTCTTTTTTTTTTTGGTAATATTTTAATTTCAGCTTTCCACGTGACATGTTTAAGACCACAAGATTAAAGGGCAATTTTGTACATTTGACATAACTTTAATTTAGGACCATAAGATTCAAAAGTCTTCTTTATTTTCTTAAACTTCGTGCTAAGTCAAACTAGGTCATTCTTTGTGAAACGGATGTAGTACATTTTATTGGGTGTTCACAAAGGGAGTACTACCCAATTGTTTTAGTTTATATTTTTATCGTATATTTCCAAAAGGACACAAATTGTTATCGTAATATAACGATCAAATTAGGGGTGTGTATCGTTCGGTTTAGTTTTATTTATTATTGGTTTGATTTATTGGTTTTTCGATATTTAAATATGCTAAACTAATAATCAACCCAATAAGATATTTCTTATCAGTTTTTGATTTTTGATCCTTAACAATTTGATTTTTGGTTTAACCAATAAAATAAAATGTTCATAAAATAATTATGACTTTTCCAACAATTTGGTGTGACAAGACAAAATAATGTAACTTACAGAATGCTCATAAAATAGAAACAATAGTAATTAACATGAAAAGAACTATACAAGTCCAGCACAAATAAAAAAACTAGGACAATAATGTGAATTGAAGGCTAAATGACAAAGATAGTACTCCATCCGTCCCTTTTTACTTGTCCAATTTTAACTTTTTACTTGTCCCATTTTACTTGTCATTTTTGAAAAATAAATAAAACACAATATTGTATTTTACCTATTATACCCTCAATTTATTTAGAGAATTAATATTTTTTAAAAAGGTAGAACCTCTTTAATGAGTAAATTAATTTTGGAATTCTATCAATTAACAAAGGTAAAATGGTAAACTCACTATGTCTATTATTATTTTCTTAATAGGTGTGCCAACATGGGCTATCGGTTTGCCCAATATGATATTACTATTAATATTAATATTAATATTTAATATTATGTAGGATAAAGTAGTAAATTACTAATGTCTTAATGGGCTATCGGTTTTCCCAATAAACCAACATTAAAAAACCAATAATTCAATATTTTTTTTTATAAAATTATTAAAAACCCGTTATTCCAATAACCCTAATATAGCAATAACCCAATAACATTTTTTTGGTTCAATTTATTGGTTGATTCAATTTTTTCACACCCCTAAATCAAATGCTAATTTTTATAATTGTTCTCTCGATGGAAGCAAATTGTGTGTAGCAATCATGATTAGAATTATTGGTGGTTTGAAATCCTCATGTGAGTGGATGAGTTCCTACACCTTGTTTGGATGGTTGTTACCCATTGTACTGTATTGTATTATTAGTTTAAATGCAATGTTTGTTTTGATTGTTACTTAAATTATATTGTATCATGTCGTTTAAATCAGTTGTTAAGTAACGACGAAAAGACCCATTTTATATAACGATCGATTTGGTATGATCGCGTCTTTACCTTAATATATTCTTCTCATTTTGTCTTTACTTATTATTTAATAATTCTATTTTATCTTTTACCCTATCTTTTCATAGTATCTCTACCCTGTACCATACTTTACTTGTAGGTTTATCATTCAAATTGTGAATATGTACATTAAGTGATGATGGAGAATGATACAATCTATTCAAACATTGTATTTATTAAAACAGTACAATACGATACAATACAACACACCACAATACAATATGGTACATTATGAAACAATAAATAACAACCATCCAAACAGACGTTTCACAGCCTAAAAATCTTTTATTGATGATATAAGAGATAAATAACCTGGTGATTCTAACATGAAGGGATTGTTTGGATGATAAGCACTCATCATTTCCAATTCTAAGGTTGTGAGTTCGAGTCATCAAAGGAGCAAAAAGGGTGAGAACTCCTAGGAAGCAATGGTAAAAAAAACCTAGTCATTTTCTAGATGATTCTGAATAGGTATTTTGTATTGAGGAGAAGATATATTTTTTGTATGTGGCAACATTCGAAATCAACTCGTGGTGTATGAGAGTTGGGAAAAATTTATTTTGGTGTCGCTAATACTCTTAGACTTGGTATTTTAATATTAGATGTCTTTGATGTGATGACTTTCAGGTTTTGAGAAACGATATGTAATAGACTCTAGATGATTTTGTATTTCGTAATTTAATAAGGTTTGAGTTTCCGCATTATTATCATAGTGCATAAGTTGAAAAACTAATCTAAGTTGGGGTTTGCATTCATTGGTTCGCTCACCTAGAAGGTTAAGTGTGGGTGCCGCTCATGCTTTTGTTTTTGGTCGTGACAAAATCACCTTCAAGGTTTTTTGAAAACTTAAAATGAGGAAAAATAGGGTCAATGTCACGCCCCGAGCCTACATCCTAGACGTAACTGGCATTCAAAAACCATTGCTGATTCTCAAGCAAACCCTTGGCCTAACTCATTACTCAACGGAAGACTTACTCAAGCAAAATGAAAAATGATGCAAAAATAACTTTAAAAACTTAATTTAAACTCAACTCCAATAATCGTCTGAAAATAATTTAAGAAGTATTAGTTAAATGCGTCATGAACTCAAAAACATTACAACAACAAAGGAAATAATGATAGACTCCTCGACCTTCAAACTATCTATGAAGCCTCTACTATTACAGAAGAATTATCGGGATAAGACCCTCGACATCCTAACAAACTGAAAGAAGAGTGGAACCTTTCGGAAGCAAGGAGGCTCACCAAGCTAACTGGAGCTGCAAGTGGTTTCAACGGAGCATCTATTGATGACCTTGAATACCTGTATCTGCATCAAAAAAGATGTAGGCCAAATGGCGTCAGTACATGAAATGTACGAGCATGTAAGGGAAATTCTAAAGCATAAACATAAGCTTGAACTGATAGAAAAGAAACATACTTACCTCTTCTCAACTCACTCAACTCCACTCAACTCAAACTCCACTCAAGGATAGGATACTCAACTCAACTCAAGATACTCAAGAATAAAGCAACAATAAAAGATGCAATATATGGAAAACTTTTAAAACAATAAATAACAACTCAATTGTATGTAAAAATACAATAATAACTCAGTTGTATGTAAGAATACAATAATAATTCTTATTTGTATGTAAAGATACAAATAACTCTATTTGGTAGATTCTCTAACCGACAGCCATCACTATGAGCTATGTGATGATACAACATCTCGCCCACGCTGCAAGAACTGTCCTATACCTTGTCGGGGTATAAAACTCATCAACTAAGTGGATCTACTAAGATATGCTTAAAAACAAATAAGGAATCATCTAAAAAGTATGACCCTTCCTACCACGTTGACTACATGGCTTATGGGGGCTGTGAGTTGTTTGAACTCTCCCCTGTATCGGTGCTAAATACTATTCCCAATAATATAACTCATGCTCATATGTTTTAAAAAAAACATTTTCTCATCTTCAAACTTTGAGATTATTACTCAAAAAGGTTCTCTTAAAAGAGATAGTGCTCAAAACTTCTCATGAACTCATTTGGAAATCAAAGTGTCCTCTCATTTTAAATGTAAAAACATTTACTCTTGGGAATATTTAGTTCCCTTATAGTCATTTTGAAAAATGAAACTAGACTTTCCTCATCCTCATACTCATTTACTCAAGTCTTCAAACAAATTTAAAATAATTGTAAAAGACATCTCAAAATAGGGTTCATGCCGAATTATGGATGTGAACGACTCAATTCAAGGTTTTCAATAACCATATATAGAACTCAATACTCAATACTCGTAACTCAACAACTCCAAAACTCAAGGACTCAATGATACTACTCATCTCAAGACTGCTCGAATTATAGGGTTCATGTGGAATTAGGGGCATGACCGACTAAACTCAAGGACCTCCATGTATAACGTATGGTAATCCATAATTATAAAATATAGTTTAAAAAAGGCTGAGGAACTCAATACTCAAGAACTTAGGACTCGAAGATACTCATCCTCTCAAAGATATTAAATTTATGGAGTTCATGCGGAATTTATGGGCATGAACGACTCGACTCAAGGATCTCAATGATAATGTAGACTCATGAATACGTTCTCCTCATTCTCATACTCACTTACTCGAGTCTTGAAACAATTTATAAGTAATTTTAGATGACTCCTCGAAAAGACTCAAAGGGACTTTCTCAAAATTTACTCTTAACTCTATCTTTAATTTGAATTATGAATTCGAGAGTTATAACTTGGATAGAGATGATCTCTCAAGGATTAATGAATATTTTAATTGTGAATATCAAGTAGAAAACATAGGTACGATTCGAGGGGACTCATACAGAAATAAGGACGGAAGGGTAGGGGACCTAGCGACCCTGGCAAACTGAGTGGCATAGGGTGCCAGACCCTAACCTACAGAACACTAGTTGGGGTGCACTGAGTGGCAAGGTGCCCCAAGCCTCTGCCCAGAAAATTGACGAATTTTTTTGTTCAAAATCATGCTCTAACTTATCTAGAATCGAACAATTTCCCTCAAACTCTTTTGGATCCTTAAACCCAACATATTTACAACGAATTCTACACCAAAACCCACCAAGAACAATACTCATTCGCAACTCTGACCTCAAGAATTCAACAAGAACTTCATTATCAAAGAGCGAAGCAGAAAACCTCAAGAACTCAACAAGATTATCAATATACTCAATCTCATGGATGAAATTCATAAAATAAACTCATGATTTTCATGTGGGAGAACAAAGCCAACACTATGGAAAACTTACATACCTCAAAGAACTAGGTTCTTGGCGAAATCTTGAATTTCTTGAACGAACGCTTGAAACCTTGAACTTTTTCTCCACTTGAATCTTCTCTCTAAAATCCTAAATGCTCTGGGGATGAATGAAACTGATTCTAATAAGTTTAGACCCTTAATTGAGTGTAATTCATGTTTAGACTAAGTGGGGGTAAGGAAAAGACTAAAATACCCCTCCTTAGTTCGGGTGGAAAGACCCTATCTAGAGAGGCTGTACTAACACAGTCATATCTCCCTCATCCGGACTCGAATTTTAGCAAACTTGGTGGAGTTGGAAAGAGGACTCAAAGATCTTCGATTTGATATCTCATGGGTCTCCTAACTCATTCTGTGCTAAAAGTTATGGTCGATTGAAGTTGACCCAAAACTTAAAAGAACTTACGAATGACTTGAATGAATTCTCTTTAGTTATTTTTGGAACTCAAGGTGCTACATCTAGTGAACGTAACACTTAAGAAAATTTGAATTCCTCGGTAAGAATCTTACTCACAACGAAGAATAGTTCGAGTCTTAGCTCAAAAAATTTATGAGGTGTTACGGTAAAACCCTGAAATGACAGTCATAAACCCTCTTTGATGTCGCTTAAGCGAACACAGGCTTGCTTAAGCGAACCCCACATAAAATGGGACTATCAAGATCACAAACAAAGCTTCGCTTTCGCGAAAGTAAAAAATGAATGGGCCTTCTGTCACTCCCAGAGTCCACAACCTAGACGTGACTGACATTCGATAATCATTTTTGATCCCCAAGTGAATCCTTGGCCTGACTAACTATAACTCACATGACTCTAAAGGATACACAAAAGCTTAGATAGTTGAGTATTTAGACATTCAAGAAAAGTTCCAAAACACCGTCTTGAAAATACTTAACATAATTCATAAGTTAAATGAACATCTTGAGAAAACAATGAAAATCATCTAATTCTGTCCGTCTATGAAGTCTCTAACAGTTCAAGATAGATGTCGGGACAAGACCCACGACATCTCAAATGCTACTAAAATTTAAATGGAAATGAGGTCTCTCGGAAACAAGGAGGCCTCACCAAATACTATCTCCGAGTGTAATGTGATCTCAATGAAGCTCCTGTTGATGATCTTGAACACATGTATCTGCATCATAATAAGATAAAGGTTGAATGGCATCACTACATTGAATGTACGAGCATGCAAAGAGAACTGAAAGACATAAATAACTAAAATGATAAGACTGGAAGAATACTCACCTCAACTTGACTCAATAAAAAGCAATAACAAATTATGAAATGTGTAAAGCTTCAAAATTAACAAATACTAAATCAAGGGTATATATAAAAATACAATAAGTTATTCTTTACTCTTATTTGGGAGATTCTCTAACAGACAACTATCACTATGAGCTATGTGATGATACAACGTCTCGCCCAGACTGTCAGAACTTTCATATACCTTGCAGGGGTATAGAACACCTTAACTAAGTGGATCCAATAATCTATGCTCGAAAGCAATAAGGAATCGTCAAAAAAGTACGACCCTTTACCCATGTTGGCTACATGCTTTATGAGGAATGTGAATTGTTTGAACTCATCCCCCTATCGGTGCTCAATACTACTCCCAATAAATAAATATATACTCATGCTCAAATGTGTAAAACACACTCTTTTTAAATTTGAGGTAATTACTCAAAATGTCATCTTAAAAGAGGTAACTGCTCTAAATTAATCTCTGAACTCATTACTCTTTTTAGAAATCAAAGTTTCTCTATTTCAATGTAAAAGTGTTACATTTGGGAATACTTAATTCCCTTATATTCTTTCTCAATCATGAGTAAAGCTCTTCTCAACACTCATCTTTTCTTTCTCAGAAAATTAATTTAAGACCATTTTTTGTTACAAAAGATCCTTAACAATAACTCAATAAAACTCTTGAATTTTTCTGTTAAACACACTTTAGTTTTGAATGTACATTAAGACATGTTATTAGTACATGCGAGAATTCTCAAAGTAAATGGAGCCTATAGGAGCTAATATATAGAAGGGAAATGTATCCCCGACTCAAAGGAATACGTCCGGGTGAAATACGAAAAGGATCGGCCAAGCGAGCCTGACACACTCTGGTGCGGGGCTCCAGACACAAAACTTCATCCCCAAGTTTGGGGGGCACTGCTGGCACGGGGTTCCAGGCCACAAACTTCTTGGCCTCAGTCCTGGTGCCTTCGTGGCGTGCCGCCCCATACCCTTGCCAAGAAACCACAAATATTCAAGCTAAAATTAGGACCCCAACTTGTTTAGAATTGGGAAATTTCTCCCAAAATCTTCTTGATTCTCAAACCCAACACAAATACATGAAAACTTTCATACAATTCCGTTGGAAACATAACTTTACCAAAGATTCACAAAAACAAAAGAATCAAAACCTCCATTGTTAAAAAATTGACCTCAATATCAATACCTACGAATGGGTCCTTTAGATATATTAATTTCTTGACTAAATTGATATGTAGGGTATGAGGAAGAGCAAGTACAACATTCTGAGCCTTATATACCTGGAAAGGACAACGGTTCTTGGAGAAAATCAATGGAATCTTGAAGAACGCTTGAAACCTAGCTTTTTTTCCTCTTGGAACCTTGCTCAAATTTCTCTAAGTGTTAAAGAACGTGAAAGTATGGTTTAACACTAATTAGACCCTCATTTGGGTGAAGAAAAAATGTGGCTAGGCTTAGAAGGAATAGGAAAAGACCAAACTACCCCTTTATAAACGATAGAGGTGCTTTTAAAATAGAAGCTTCACTAAAACGGGCATAACTTTTTACTCTGAGCTCGAAATTAAGAAAACTTGGAAGAGTTGGAAAGATGACTCAAAGACCTTTAATTTGATAGTTCATGGGACATCCAATTCATTATGTTCTAAGATATATGATTATTTGAAGTTGAACCAAAATTTAAAACTGATGGGTGACTTGTACGAACCTCTCTTTAGCTCTTTTCGAAATCTGAGGTGTTAAAATATCTCTCCCTTGAGAACATTCGTCCTTGAATGAGATTAAACTAAGCACAACAGGGGTGGAAGTGTCTAACAACCCAACTCAAGCACAAAACATGCAATTAGCATAAACTCAACATATCAACTTAAATAGTACTTTACAAAGAGTTAGTACTTTGGTCTGGAATTGATTCAGAAGGAAAGAGGTGAGGGTATCTAATCTTCATATCTTCCTCAGCTTCCCATGTTGCCTCTTCAACAAACTGATTCCTCCATAAGACCTTGACTGATGCAACCTCTTTGGTTCTCAACTTGCCAATCTGACTATCAAGAATCTGAACGGGCATCTCCTCATAAGATAGACTGTCCTTGATACCAATAGTTTTAGTAGGTATAAAAAAGTGAAGGATCACCCAAACATTTCCTTAGCATAGAGATGTGAATTACCAAATGGACTGCTGCTAACTCTGACGGTAGCTCCAACTCACAAGCTACGTTGCCAACTCTCTTGGATATCCTATAAGGACTAATGTATCGGGGACTGAGTTTTCCCTTCGTACTAAATATCATAACACCCTTCATAGTTCATACCTTTAAATAGACCCAATCATTAACCTCAAATTCTAAGTCTATCCTCCTAACATCTGTATAGGATTTCTGACGACTTTGCGCTGTTTTTCAGCCCTTCCTGAATAGTCTTCACTTTCTCCATGGCTTGATGAACCAAGTCTGGACCTATCAACTCAACTTCCACTAATTTCAAACCAACCAATAGGAGATCTAACTCTTCACCCATAAAGAGCGTCATAAGGAGCCATCTGGATACTGGAGTGATAACTATGATTGTATGCAAACTCTATGAGAGGCAAGTGGTCATCCCATTACCTTTGAAATTTATGACACATGCCCTCACCATATCATCTAGGGTATGCATTGTGCGCTCTGCTTGACCATCTGTCTGGGTATGAAAAAAAGTACTAAGGTTTACTGTAAGATCCCGTAGTTTTTTTCTCTAATCGTGCATAATATATGTGCCGTAGTATGGCATGGTTGTATGAGGTGTCTATGACTTTGTATCATACATTGGAGATTAAGATTGCAAGTAGGTGGCAATATCAAGGAACTAAACTAAAGTTTTAGGTCGAAGGAACCCCTCAAACAAAGTTCATGAGAAAAGAAATGGCTCGGGTAGAACTTCGCCCGTTTGAAAGGTTTAACTTGTCCCATACCTTGTGGATAAGCCTATGAGTGTAAAACATGCTAAGAATAGTGTGTTATGAGGTACTATAATAGCACAAGGGTCGTATGTTAAGTTTGGAAGTCAAGAAAATTAGTGAAACTAAAGTCGGCAAAAGTTATCGAAGTTTCTCTAATAATATTTTCTTAACTTTGGGTCAAATGTCTTGGATGTTTTCTCCCAATATACAAAGAGTTAGAAGGCCTATCACCCATTAAAACGAAGGCCTATGAGTCTAGTTTGCAACGCACAAAATCCCGTATCTAACCGACATCGGAGTAAAAAGTTATGAGGGTTTTACTACGGACTGCCGGGGTAGAATCCGGGTCGGGT
>NW_006239013.1:290776-291003 GCF_000226075.1 Solanum tuberosum | reverse complement strand
ATGAACTGTTTATAGGTGTGTACCAGCTGTGTATATATAGTGTTTGCGAAGTTTAGGACCTAAGGAACAACTTTCGTGAAGAAGCTACGGCCATTCGAGAGTTCATTGAAAAGGTATGTTATGGCGAAGCTACGTCCTAGCACCACTCCTGGGAAATTCCTAAAACGCCAAATGTGATATTTTGCTATTCTCTTGCTAGAAAGACCTTCAGTGAAAGGCATTGGGAT
>NW_006239013.1:274864-290050 GCF_000226075.1 Solanum tuberosum | reverse complement strand
TTTACGATTTTACTTTTCGCTTTACATACCAGTACATTTTTATTCGTACTGACGTCCCTTTGCCTGGGGACGCTGCTTTTTTTTTTGTGCGAGCAGGTACATGCATGGACTCTAATCGACCCACCCGCTAGGATTCAGGTTCAGTTGTGAGTTGGTAAGCTCCATCTTATCCTGGGGTTATCAGAGGATGCTTACTTTTGTTGTACAGTTTGGGAATAGTCGGGGCCTTGTCCCGACAGTGCTTATGTCACTCATAGAGGCTATTGTGGCACAATATTCTGGGTTTTCTTTTTTGTATGTTTCAACCTCCAGCCAATAGTCTTGGCATGCATATATAGGTGTGTGTGTAAGTAGGTATGTTTTTGGTTGTGGCCTTGTAGGCTAGATAGTACATATTTATCTATTTTTATGGTTTGTCTACCATTGTTTGTATGGATATTCTCTTTCAGGTCATGACCTCTGGGTCCAGGCTTCACTTTTTAGAGGTTGTGCTGCCCAATATTTTTGCCTCACAAGTTTGGTTTAGTTAGTATGTTTCAATGGGTAACTCGATGTTTTAGGGTATCGAGTGCCAGTTACCCCCTTATTTCGGGGCGTGACATTTACCTTCGAACCCAAACCTTTCTAAAAGGACTTCCAAAATTGAGCGATGAATTGTGTACCCCTAACTGAGATGATAGACATAGGAAATCCATAAAGTCGAAATATCTCTTGAATGTATAATTTCTGTTGAATTTATGGTCTTTACCCGCAAGAAATGGGATGGTTTAGTCATCCGATCTACAATCACCTAAATCAAATCATGCTACCTGCGAGATCACGACAAGCCAGTCATGAAGTCTATATTAATCATCTCCCACTTCATTCCAGAAGAGCTATGTTCTCAACCTCACCACTTGGCCTTTGATGTTCTACCTTGACTTGTTGGCAATTTAGGCACTTAGCAACGTAATCTGCAATGCACCTCTTCATACTATTCCACCAATAGATTTCTGTCAAGTCATGGTAAATCTTTGTGGAACCGGGATGGCTTAAATATCTGGAACTATGAGCTTCTGACATAATCCTCTCTTGGGGCTCATCCACCTTTGGTACACACAATCTACTTTGATATCTCAACACACCATCTCCCACTTGTTCAAAAGCCATTACCTTTTTCTTATGAAAATTTACCTTTAGTTCAAGTAAAAGAGGGTCTTTGTCCTGTTTCTCCTTCACTTCTGACACTAATGAGGATTCGGCCCCATTCATCACCACAATCCACCTTCACTGGAATCTAACAAATAGACTCCTAAACGGGCAAGTCTGTGAACTTTCTTAGCCAATTCTTTCTTACCTTCCTCAACATGAGTAGTATTTCCCAGGGACAACCTGCTCAAAGCATCAACAACAACATTAGCCTTAACTTGGTGATAGAAGATACTCATGTCATAGTCTGTGAGCAGCTCTAATCACCTCCTTTGCCTGATATTAAGCTCCTTCTACAGGCAAAGCACCGTATCTATATAACAAATTGCCACCTACGCTCCACCATCCATTCCAAGTTTAGGAACCTAGGTAATAGTATCCCGATCAAAGAGCTGACGAAGGGGATGAGCGGAAGAGGGAGTCTACTGAATGCGGTTCAACTAGAGGAGACTCTTGGAACAACTGGAGTAAGAAGTCTCCATGAATGAAAACATACTGGAGACTCTTATGGTCGGTGAATACATCCACATGAACACCATAAAGATAGTGAAGCCATATTTTAAGAGCAAAAACTACTGCTGCAAAATCAAGATCATGAGTCAGGTAGTTCTTTTCGTGAATCTTAAGATGTCTGGAGGCATAGGCTATAACCTTACCATTATGCATTACACAACCAAGTGCAACTCTGGACGCATCGCAACAAACAACAAAGCCTTTTGTACCCTCTGGTAGGATCAACACTAAAGTAGTGGTTAATAGACTTTTCAATTTCTCCAAGCTTTTCTCACAAGCTTTAGAACATTGAAACTTAGATGTTTTATGAGTCAACTTAGTCAAAGGGGACAAAATAGATGAAAACCCCTCGACGAACCTTCTGTAGTAACCAACAAACCGCAAGAAACTCCTTATATTAGTTGGAGATATGGGTCTGGGCCAGTTCTGCACTTCTTTAATCTTTCTGAGTGTCAACTCGAATCCCCTCGCCAGATACAATGTGGCCTAAGAATGCCACAGACTCAAGCCAAAACTCACACTTAGAAAATTTGGCAGATAACTCTCGATCCTTGAGATTTTGGAGGACTATTCTGAGATGACTATCATGGTCCTCCTCATTTTTCGAATATAGTTTGTCATCAATGAACACGATAACAAACATATCCGGATACAACTTAAATACTCTATTCATAAGATCAATGAATAGTGCATGAGCATTGATCAAGCCAAAAGACGTCACAAGAAACTCATAATGACCATAATGGGTCCTGAATTCTCTCTTTGGGATGTCACTTTCTCTCACTTTCAACTGATGATAGCCAGATCCGAGGTCTATCTTATAGAAGCAAGTGGCACCCTGAAGTTGGTAGAAAAGTTCATCAATTCTTGGAAGGGTATACTTATTATTTATGGTGACCTTGTTTAGCTGGCGGTAATCGATACACATCCTAAGGGAACCATCTTTGTCCTCAAGAATAAGATTGAAGCACCCCAAGGTGAGACACTTGGTCGGATGAAACCCGTATCAAAGAGATCTCTTAACTTCTCTTTTAACTCTTTTAACTCAGCTGGAGCCATTCTATATGGAAAAATAGAGATGGGTTGAGTATTCGAAAGAATGTCTATTCCAAAGTCTATTTCTCTTTCAAGAGGGACTCTAGGAAGATCATCTGGAAAGACCTCTGGAAACTCACTTACAACTGGAACTGACTGAGTAGGTGGTGTCTCAACACTAGAGTCATTAACTCGGGTTAAGTGATGCACCCCTTGAGAACTAACTTTCCAGCATTAAGGTGTAAAATGAAACGACCCTTAGACACTGCTGAACTACTCCTCCACTCTAAAACTGGCTCATTGGGAAACTAAAACTTGACTACTCAAGTTGTACAATCAATTGAGGTATAACAAGCATGAAGCCAATCCATACCTATAATAACATCTAAGTCCACTATGTCTAGCTCGACTAAGTCAGCCATGTGATTGACAGAGATGGTACAATCACAATAAACTCTTTCTGCTAGAATAGACTCACCAATAGGTGTGGAAACACTGAAGGGCTCAAGAAGTTGTTCGAGGGAAATGTCGAATCTCATGGCTACATAAGGAGTCACAAAAGACAGACTCGCACCTGGATTAAGTAAGGCATAAACATCAAAAGTAAAGACTTTAAGCATACCAGTGACACCATTTGGTGAGTTCTCCTAATCCTGGCGACTAGTTATAACATACAGACAGTTTGCTCCTCTACCTGTCCTCAAAGTAGTTCTTCTCGGAGTAGCTCTGTCTGTCAAAGCTACTAAAAAAGATCGAAATCTATTGCCCCCATTACCCTGCCTGTTCTTAGGGGACTCTCTCATAAAGTGACCCGTTTGACCACATTTGAAGCAGCCATTGGAGCCATCACGACACGCTCTTGAGTAGTTCCTACCACACTTAGCACATGTGGGGGTCCAAGTATCCCTTTGGGATAAACTACCCTGAGACTGAGTAGGTTGAGCTCTGAAATTCTGGGAGTTTTGGTTCCTATAATCATTCTTGCTCTTTTTTGCAGGCACACTAGCTGGCGATGGAGCAGGCCCAAATGACCTTTGCGGAAAGGATGACCGATTTGCATTCCCGGTCTTCTATTGGCCGGACTCATGATTTGCTGTCTTAACGTTCTTACTGCGAAACTATTTCCTGTCTTTCAACTTATCTCCCTCAACTTGCTACACATGAATAATGAGCCTGGCTATGCCATATCCCTATCAACATAGCTGCCTTATATTCCTTACTCGATAAGCGGGATACCCCAGACACAAACAGACTCATTATGCTTCTCATATCAGCCACCATCTCTAGAGGAAAGCGGGATAACTGAGTTAACTTGAGGATGTACTCTTGCACACTCATGGGCTCTTGCTTCAGATTAAGAAACTCTCTTACTTTCACTTCCCTTAGCTCTCTGGGAAAGAAGCTCCCCAAGAAAGTATCTTCAAAGACAACCTAACTCAAAGGTGGCACCCAATTTGCCCTGTTCTTCTTCGATTGATCATACCATATCCTAGCAACACCTTTGAGGTGATATGAAGCTAACTCCATACGTTTTGCATCAGCAACACGAATAATCTCAAACACTTTATGAAGTTCTTCCACAAAGTTCTCCGGATCCTCAGTGATCTTCGACCCTGTGAACTCTGGGGGGTTCATCCTAAAAACTAACAGATCCTTGATGTATCAACCACATCGTGATGACCTACTCTTTGTTGACCAACTTGATTTTCCTCCACCCGAGTCAACATTTGAATAGCATTCCTGAACTAAGTTTGTTTTCTGGTGCATTGGCAACTTCTTGATGTTGAGGATTAACATTCCTCCTAGAAGGATGTCCTCAAACAGTTCTTCTTGAAGGCATGATCTGAAATGACACATGTAAGCACGAGTTAGAGGAAATTTTGATAGAGTTCAACTCTATCGCACGACGAGGAGTAAGAAGAAAGTGAAATATTCCTAAATTTCATAGCCTCCTAATTATAGATGTGGCACGCCTCACATTGATAAGAAGTACTCTACATACACAGCTTCATAGACACCCTAGGACTCTAGAACTCTATGCTCTGATACCAAGTTTGTCACACCCCGAGTCTATACCCTAGACGTGGGCGGCACTCGAGAAATATTTATGATCCCCAAGAGAACCCTTGGTCTGGCTAACAATAACTCACATGACTCTAAAAGATACGTGGAAGCTTAAATAGATAAACATTTAGACATTCAAGAAAAGTTCTAAAACATCATCTTGAAAATACTTTACATAATTTATAATTTAAATCAACATCTTGAGAAAACAATGAAAATCATCTAGTTCTGTCCGTTTATGAAACCTGTAACAGTTCAAGATAGATATCCGAATAAGACCAACGACACCTCAAATGCTACTAAAACTTAAATGAAAATGGAGTCTCTCGGAAGGAAGGAGGCCTTACCAAATACTGTCTACGAGTGTAAGGTGATCTCAACGAAGCGCCTGTTGATGATCTTGAATACTTGTATCTGCATCCTAATAGGATACATGTCGAATGACATCATACATTGAATGTATGAGCACGTAAAGAGAATGGAAAGGCATAGATAATTGAAATGATAAGACCGGAAGAATACTCACCTCAACTCAACACAATACAAAAACAATAAAAAATGATAAAATGTTTAAATCTTCAAAATTAACAGATACTAACTCAAGGGTGTATATAAAAATACAAAAAGTTATTCTTTACTCCTATTTGGGAAATTCTCTAACCGTCAACCATCACTATGATCTATGTGATGATACAATGTCTCTCCCATGTTGCCAGAACTATCCTATACCTTGTCGGGGTATAGAACACCTCAACTTAGTGGATCCACTAAGCTATGCTCGACAGCAATAAAGAACCATCTAAAAAGCATGATCCATTACCCATGTTGGCATATAATTGGAAAAAATCTTTCTAAAAATAAATAAATCCTAACGCCGTCAGCCCTGTTTTTTCGATCGCTACTACAGTCAATGGCCAACCTCCTTCGGGGGTAGGTCCATTGGTAGTCTCATACGCCGACTCTCTAAGGCAGCAAAAGGCACATATGAAACCTGTACCAATGAAGCCAATATCGTATTTACATGGAGAACCACATGTAATATGGGAGCATGAGGAAGTGAATCAGATGATCGTCAATGAGAATTTGGAATATGCAGTGATTGAGAAATTCTCGTATGGCTTGCCGTAAATACAAGATCTACAAAAACTTATTCCCAAGCAATGTGAACTAAAGGGAGAATGCAACATCGGATTGCTTAGTAACATATATGTTTTGATAAGGCAACAATTTTAGAACACTACGTTCATCTGCAATCTAAACCAGCTTTTTACATCACACAGAAAAATTGGACCTTTCCTATGAGAACCTTAAAATGGGACCCAATGTTCAACCCGGAGGAGGAGACAACAACAACGATTGCGTGGATATCTTTCCCATCACTTCCTCCAATTTTTTTTGGAAGGGAAGCAGTGTTTTCCCTAGCAGCAGCAGTAGGGAAGCCGTTGCAGGTGGACATGGCGACAAGAAATCAGACAAGACCGAGTTGTGCCAGAGTTAAGGTCGAGGTGGACCTTCTAAAAGAATTTCCTAAGCGTATTAAAATTGGAATGAGGAAGAAGAATGACGAGGTGGTAGAGAAGTGGATTAAAATTAAATATGATTACGTTCTGAAGTATTGTCAAACGTGTATGATCCAGGGACACAATGCTGAACAGTGCTATGTCGAACACCCAGAATTGTATCCAAAGGAGAGAAAGGGTCGTGAAGAGGAGAAGAAGAAGGACTGGGTAAAAGGTAAAAATGGTGACAGGGAGAATGCAACATTGGATTTCTTTAGTCCAACTGAAAAGCAAAAAAGAGGAATTTGTGGGACAAACATATAAAAAATGGGGTTGGGGGAGAAATAAACAACCTGAAAAGGTGTGGACTAAAGTAGGTATATGTACTGGAAATCAGTTCAATATGTTGGAGCAGGAGATGAAAGATAAAGAGGAGGAACAAGAACAACAAAAAGAGAATTTGAAGGCAGTGGAGGATGAAAAAACTGAAACGCCTGGGATTCAAGGGAGTGATAACAAGGAGAGGAGAAAAAAGACACAGGCTACAGTGAAGGGCACAAGTGTACTGGAGGTCAACAGTAGTTCAAAAGGGGAAAATACAACATTATTGGAAGGCAGAAGAAGTGGTCACAAGGATGGAACAGATAAAGACAATAAGCAAGCTGCATCAGATAAAAACAACAAGGAACATGTATTAGTAAGAACAAACGGTGAAAAAATTTCAAACAACAGGTTGGAGGCAAATACTGATCTGGATAGGGACAACAATAGAGATAGGGAATCAATCATGGAAAGAATAGGTTCAGATTTAGTAGAGGAGGATGAAGAGTCAGTGAAACGCAAACATGACACAGAGAAAGATGAGGATATGGAATATAATATTCAACAGATTAGTAAAGAAGGAGATTTATCACCGAGACATACTAATAGCTTGAAACGTAGGGCAAGGAAAGGCAGACAAATATTACCGTTTCAGGTACAAACAAGGAGCAGCAAAGAGAGAGCAACTCATAGTGATCAATGATTGAAAAATATACTCTTTTGGAACATTAGGTCAATTAATACTCAGAAATCTTTTGAGCGATTAATGGATCTAAATAAAAGATTTCACTATTCATTCATAGCATTAATGGAACCTTTTCAGAGTCCATCAGAGCTAGATCAATACAAAAGGAAGTTAGGTTTTGAAAATGCCGGGGTGAATTGTTCAGGAATTTTTTTTTTCTGGAGAGAAGATTGGGAGGGTGATATAATACTTGATACGGTGCATCAAGTAACCTTAAAGTTCAGTAGGAATGGTCAAAACTTTCTCATCTCGGTGATATATGCTAGATGCAACGCTATAGATCGACTAGAACTATGGGACGAGTTGGGGAACTTTGTGGATATGGATCGATGCCCCTGGATTATTGGGGGCAATTTTAATGTCATTTTAAATTAAGAGGAGAAGTTGGGAGGATTACAATTCACGCAGAATGAGGCGATGGATTTTGCAGCTTTCATTAGTAACAATGCACTTATAGAGGTGCGTTTTTCAGGAAGCAAGTATACATGGTGGAATGGGCGAATTGAAGAGGAATGCATATTCAATAGGCTGGATAGAATTTTGGTAAATCAGGAGTTCATGGACTTATTCCCATCGTCATAAAGTCCAACATCTTATCAGACAAGGGTCTAACCATGCTCCATTGCATATGATTTGTAACTCAGAAGAAGAACCAACAATTCGTCCATTCAGGTTCTTGAATTTTTGGAGTAAACATAAACAATTAAAGAAGATAGTGGCAGATAACTGAAGGGTGGATTTTATTGGAATTCCTTTTATAGAGTTTCACGCGAAAATGAAGAAGGTTAAGAAGGCATTGGCAGAGTGTAGTAAAGATGTTTTTGGCAACGTATTTCAACAAATTGCCACTATAGAAGATGTCATAAAAGTGAAGGAAGCGCAATTGGAGATACAACCTTCAGAAAGTAATACGGCAGAATTAAGTAAGGTCGAAGTGGAACTGAAGAAATACCTTACACTAGAAGAAGATTTTTGAAGGCAAAAAATGGGAGTGAAATGGTTTTCAGATGGGGACAGAAACAAAATTTTTTTCCATTCCTATGTGAGAGGGAGAAGAAAGAAACTCGACATTGTAGAAATAGGAACAGAATAAGGAGTCATATTGCAGTCGAACAATCAGATTGGGCAAGCAACAATGGAATTCTTTGCATATCAGTTTCAGGCAGACAGTGGTGAAATATAATTCACAATGCTAGAACATGTTCCTAGAATCATTTCACAGGAAGAGAATGAAGAAATGATCAGTCTGCCTGATAAAGAAGAAGTGAAGACAGTGTTATTTAAGTTAAATGGAAGGAGTGCGTGTGGTCCTGACGGGTTCATAGGCCATTTCTTTCAAAGTTGTTGGGAAATAGTAGGAGATGATATTACCAAGATAGTAAGAGCTTTCTTTTGTGGACGAGAGTTGAAAAAATATATTACCCATATGAATTTGGTATTATTACCAAATAAGGAGGCGATAAGGAACTTTTCTGATTTAAGGCCCATAAGTCTAAGCTCCTTTATGAATAAGATTTTTTCAAGGGTGATACATGAAAGATTGACACGGTTTCTACCCAAAATTATATCCCCGACTCAATCAGGATTCATGGAAGGAAGAAGTATTACAGAGAACATACTGCTGGCTCAGGAAATAATCAAAGACATGAATATGAAAAACAAAAATGTTAATGTGGTGGTTAAATTGGATATGGCTAAGGCATATGATAGAATGTCTTGGATCTTCCTAACTAAAGTGTTAAGGAAGTTTGGCTTTGTGGAATAAATGATAGATATGATATGGCGGATTGTCTCAAATAACTGGTGTTCCGTTTTGATAAATGGAAGGGCACATGGTTTTTTTCACTCTACAATGGGTTTGAAACAAGGAGATCCATTGTCCCCAGCTTTATTCATCATAGCAGCAGAGTTACTAGCGAGAGGGCTTAACAACCTACATAGAGATGTTGATTTTAAGGGTTTTGGGCTTCCAAAATGGAGTCCACAAATAAATCACCTCTCATACGCGGATGACACCATATTATTCTGTTCGGGAAATAGGGGATCTGTAATAAAGATGATGAAAATACTAAGAGATTATAAAGATGTTTCATGACAAAACATAAACAAATCAAAGAGTTTTTTCTATCTTCATGATAAGACGCCTTTGATTGTTGCTATCAGGCTGAGGAGATTAACTGGGATTAGACTAGACAATTTCCCTTTCGCAGATTTAGGATGTCCGGTTTATTATGGAAGGAAAACTGCTAGTTATTTTGAAGACCTGGTTAGGAAAATATCAAGAAGAATCTTGTCTTGGCATAACAAATTCCTATCATTTGGAGGTAAACATGTGCTTATGAATAATGTTCTCCAGTCAATGTCAGTTTATATGTTGTCGACAATGAACCCACCAAAGAAAGTGATAGAGCAAATACATCAAATATTACCAAAGTTCTTTTGGGGGAATATAAGAGGTATTAAAGGAAAGCATTGGGTGGCCTGGAAGGATCTGTGTTTTCTGAAGGAGGAAGGGGGAATTGGATTTAGATCATTACATGACATTAATAAAGCCATGTTTGCTAAACTTTGGTGGAACTTTAGAGTTTCCACAAATTCTTTGTGGGAAACATACATGTGGAACAAATATTGCAAGAAAATGCATCCACTATTGGTAAAAAGCTCAGGAGCATCACATGTTTGGAGGAAAATGATTAGCATGAGAGAAGAAGTGGAACATGATATATGGTGGCAATTAAAAGTTGGAAATTCTAGCTTTTTGTTCGACAATTGGACTAGGTAAGGTGCCATGTTTTATACAGAAGAGGAATTGGAACAAGAAGAAGAATTGGAAGTGAAACAATTCATAACAAATGGATCTTGGAATGATTGTAAGCTGCAGGCTGTTGTATCGAAAGAAATGGTGCAGCACATAACAACAATTATAAGAGCCAATATTTGTGAGGACAGTACGGACAAGGCTTGGGGGATAGGGGACGAGAAAGGAATTTTCATAGTCAAATCAGCCTTCCAGAATACGAGGAGTAGAAGGGAGGAGAATGAATGGAACAAATACATGTGGGTGAAAGGTCTTCCTTGGAAGATTGGATTTTTCTTCTGGAGGGTGTGGAGAAGAAGAATTGCCACTGATGATAATCTCAAAAGGATAAAGATTCATGTGGCATCCAAATGCTACTATTGCAATAAAGGAGAGCTGGAAACCATGTCACATTTATTTCTAACCGCTCCCATAGCCCAAAAGCTATGGAAGCAGTTTGCTACTTGTGTAGGTATCAATATAAATGGGTTGAGCCTTCAACAACTAATTTATAGATGGTGGGAACACAAAATATCAAATAAATTGGGTCAGATCCTAAAGGCAGTTCCAACAATCATTATGTGGGAATTGTGGAGAAGAAGAAATGATATAAAATATGGGAATGAAACATCTTATAATTGGATGTATCATCAATGTCAATTGACAATACATCAATTAATAAGGATAAAATTCCCATGGATTAAAAGGACAACATATCACTGGCCAGGAATGGTTAACATTCTGCAGTACTACAAGCCTATTCTTCACCACCTTATAGTAAGATGGAACCTACCAAGAGAAGGTTGGGTGGTCTGCAATACGGATGGAGTCAGCAAAGGAAATCCAGGGCAGAGTGCGTATGGATTTTGCATAAGGAATTGTGATGGAGATCTTATATATGCGGCAGCACAGGAGATAAAAGTTACTACCAATATGGAAGCAGAGGTGAGAGCAATTTTGGAAGCTTAACACTTTTGCAAAAGGAAAGGATTTTACCAGATACAGGTGGAAACAAATTCTCTTATGGCTAAAAACATGATTACCAGGAATTGGAGGATCCCTTGGGAAATAATGGAGATGATAGAGGACATACATGACATAGTTATACAACTCAATGTGCATGTTCAACATATTTTCAGAGAGGCAAATCAGCTAGCGGATTACATAGCAAATACAACAATAAATAAAAAGGATAAACATGGATACCATCATTTCAGTCATCTACCAAGTTTAGGGAAAAAGATACTGAATATAGATAATCAACAAATCCCAACATTGAGAATTAAAACAAGGAGAATCATCAGCAACTATAATGGTCAGTATGCCTAGTACATGAAAGGCAACACAATGTACTACAACTATGCTATGTACAATTTAGATAAGAGCTATGTAAGGAGAAAAAAAGTTGTAAGAGCAATAAGTCTAATCCTAAGCTATGACAGCCAACAAAAAGGGTTACATGTACCAGCAAAAGTCGGGAGACAAGGTGCCAAGGATGAAGCGCGGGAGCATTTCCTCCTGTTTGTCTTCAACTACAAAGCAGAGGGGTTCAGGGGTTTAATGGAGACAAACAAAAAGGAGGAGAAAGTGATGAACTTACATGATTCTGCAATACTGGAATGCAAGGATCATACCCTCATTGAAGTTCATCAAGAACTTAGGCATTCAAATCGGACAACACATATACAATGCAAAAGAAGTCAGTTAAGAAGAAGAGGTCAGAGAGCAACATCCAAGAAGAGATACAAACCTTTGTCAGTTGATAACAACAACAACAATCAAGAGAGGGGGAGAAACGATGTTTATCACCCAAAGAAGAAGGAGTTTGAATTTGGTGCTAAAGGCAACTATCTTCAGCGGCTACAACAACAAGGAAGAGAAGGAGTAGGTGTAGGAATAAGGAAAGTCATAAGCTCAGTTAAGAAATCCAATTGTTGGATCTTGGTATATTTACCTGGTCTTGTAGCTTTTGGGCCGACCAGGGTCCTTTTTGTATTATGGAAAATGGCCCAGTTTGATTAACTAATAATATGGACAATGAGTCCAAAATTAATTAATTTTTTTTTAAAATAAAATAATAAATTACCCATGTTGGCTACATGGTTTATGAGAAATGTGAGTTGTCTGAACTCATCCTCATATCGGTGCACAATAATACTCCCAACAAATATATATATACTCATTCTCAAATGAGTAAAACATACTCTTTCTCAATTTGAGGTAATTACTCAAAATGTCCTCTAAAAAGAGGTAACTGCTGTGAATTAATCTCTGAACTCATTACTCTTTTTAAAAATGAAAGTTTCTTTTTTTCAATGTAAAAGTGTTACATTAAGGAATACTTTGTTCCCCTATATTCTTTCTTAATCATGAATAAAACTTTTCTCAACACTCATCTTTGCTTTCTCATAAGATTAGTTTAAGACCATTGTTGGTTACAAAAGATCCTCAACAATAACTTAATAAAACTCTTGAACTTTTCTCGTAAACTCACTTTCGTTTTGAATGTGCATTAAGACACGTGATTAGAACAAGCAAGAATTCTCAAAGTAAATGGAGTCTATAGGAGCTAATACAGATAAGGAAAACGTAGTTTCGACTCGAAGGAACATGTCTAGATGAAACACGAAAAGGATCGGCCAGGTGACCCTTGGCGCACTGCTGGCGCGGGGCACCAGGCGTAAAACTTCACCCCAGGTTTGGGGTTACTGCTGGCGCGGGGCGCCAGGCCCCAAAATTTTGGCCTCAGTCATAACGCCTTCATGGCGCGCCTCCCCATACCCCTGCCCAGAAACCCGATGAATTTTCAAGCTAAAATTAGGACCCCAACTAGTTGTGAATTGAGATTTTTTTCCTAAACTCTTATTGAGTCTCAAACCCAACACGAGAACATTCTTACAATTCTGTTGGAAACATACCTTTACCAAAGATTCACAAAAACAAAAGAATCAAAACCTCCATTGTTAAAGAATTGAACTCAATAACAAGAACTACGAATGGGTAATTTAGATATATCAATTTCTTAACTAAATTGATATGTAGGGCGTGAGAACGAACAAGTCCAACACCGTGAGAAGCCTTATATACCTTGAAAGAACAAAGGTTCTTGGCGAAATAAATGGAATCTTGAAGAATGCTTGAAACCTATCTTTTTCAACTTTCGGAACCTTGCTCAGTTTCTCCAAGTGTTAAAGAATGTGAAAATTTGGTTTAACACTGATTAGACCCTAATTGGGTGAATAAAAAACGTGGCTAGGCCTAGAAGGAATAGGAAAAGACCAAACTACACCTCTAAAAATGATTGAGTTGCCTTTAAAAGAGAGGCTTCACTAAAACAAGCATAACGTTTTACTCCGACCTCAAAATTAAGTAAACTTGGAGGCGTTGGAAAGAGGACTGAAAGAACTTTAATTTGATAGGTCAGGGCCCACCTAATTCTTTATGTGCTAAGAGATATGACTGTTTGAAGTTGACTGTTGCTCCCAATTGCAAACGCAAGTGTACATGGTCGCACAAGTAATATAGTTACTCTTAAAAGAACTAGATTATCGAACCCAAATGACTTGTCGATTAACTATTTTTACTAAATTAAACTTGTCTAATTATTTATTTAAGAGTGCCAAAAGAAAAGAATGCAAGAATAGAATAAAATTACTTACAATGGTTGGAAAATACCAGGGCTGCAGCATGCAATGAATCTCATGTATCATATTATCGGCTTAGAACTAATTTTAGTTGTCAAGTTACTAGTTTATAGGGTTAATTGTATGAGTCGAGCTACACACCTCTGGTCGCCTACTCCAGTTAGCTATCTAACTACATCGTTGAGCGGGGATAAATACACTAACTGGTGAGCATTTATATTTCATCCTATTTCGTAACCAAACAAGTTGTTCGTCAGGGCGTCACTCCTGAACACTAATCACCTCAATCAAATTGGTCGACCGAACTCTCTATATTCTCTGGTCTATCTAACACCTACTCTCTTGATTTTAGGATTAGACAATATATTTATCTTATGGTGTGCAAGCATAAAATAGTAAAACAAGAATATAGAAGTAACTTATAATGACAACCAAGAATTAATTCATAAAACCTTTAAATAATCAACAATCGATTCATAGCTACAACCCCAGAACAAGGGCGTTTAGCCACTAATCTCTAAGAAAAGAAAAAGAAGAAAAGAACCCTAAAAAGTATTGACGACTTTCTACTCGATGCTCTATGATTGATCTTTTCCTCTGCCTAATCTCTCAAAATAATTATTTCTATGGCCGATTTATAGATATAGAAAACCCTAAATAAAATAACTGAGTCCAAAACAAATTGGGAACCAAAACCAAGCGGAACTCAAATTCCACTACGCGTGAACCGCCTCAATAGTTTTCACTGTTGCTCCCGTCGCTGAGTGACACGTGGCAGGACTTTTATTCGTTGAATCGCCATTAGCAATTTGCAATTTGCAATCTTTGCGCTTTATATATTATATATTATTATATTAAATTTAATCTATTAATCTGCTTGCTTGATTTTCTTTTTCAACCTTCCATCTTTAATTCATTTTAGTTCCAAACTTCTTCAACTTTGCACCAATTTACTCCTACAAATAAAATACACTATTAAGCAATGCTAAAAAAGGACAAATATAAATAGTAATGGGAGGCAAATAATGATTAAAAATATATATTTTTGGCCTCACATCAACACCCCACACCTAAACTTTTACTCGTCCTCGAGCAAGCATTAAAGCTCTTCTCAAAAAACCATACTAGGTATGTCATCACTTTGGTTGAGGTCGATCCTACGAGGAAAATGGTTTAGACTTTACTTTAACCAACAATTATATTCAATTAGTCAAATTACTTCCAGAAACAAGTAATTAAAGGGGGGATTTTGTGAAACAAATTGTAAGAATTTAGTAAGTAATCAGTAAACAGAAATCAATTTTGGTTGTTATCAAGATGAGAAAATTAACTAGGGTATAGTGTTCCCCACAAGCTCATAACGCAGTAATCCTAGTAATA
>NW_006239013.1:274309-274453 GCF_000226075.1 Solanum tuberosum | reverse complement strand
CTTATTTACTATTCATACTTTGTTAATCGCTCATGGTTCCCATAACCCTAGGTATGGATTTAGTTACCCATATTAGAAAGAACACAATTCATAGTTTTAGATGAAGAAATCATGAACTTACGTAAAGAGAATAATAAACCCAGA
>NW_006239013.1:271066-274151 GCF_000226075.1 Solanum tuberosum | reverse complement strand
ACTAGCCCCACACTTGGACTCTTCAAAAATCAGGTACTAGAACCCTCGCAGTATCAATCTACGGATCAACAGTACGGTCCGTAGATCAATCTACGGACCGTAAATGGCCACCGTGGTTCTACACTTGGTCAGATTTCCCTGATTTGTCTTCCATACCTTACCTGCGGATCTACGGTCATCACCTACGGACCGTCAATGGACCTACGGTCCGTAGATCACCTCCATGAATGCTCTTTTTCTGCATTTCTTTCAGCTGTCTCTATACTTCCGCGCCTGAACATCTTCCCTGCAAAGTATGATGAAAACACATAAAAACCAATACAAAAAGGCCCTAGACACACACAACTTGTAAGTTAAATGTATTAGAAATACCATAAACTCGCAGTATATCAACACCCTCAACTTAAATTCGTTGTTTGTCCTCAAGCAACGCACTACGACTCTAAACGACACTTGTATAGAAGCAAGCATTTCAGGCCCAAGCAATCACATGGCTCTCTACCCCCCTCACTTTTAGGGTGCAACTTCGTTCTCTTAGACTCGACAAGCTAATTCATGCCGATCAAACCATGACACAGATCGACCAACTGAACACACAACATACACCTTCTCACTGTCACCAAGGTACCAACTTTCCGACAATGTAACTAGAGCCCTTTACTTCAAACGAAATCCCCTTTTCACAAAAAATGAATGTCGTTCATGGTACAATGATTTATTCAACACTCACGCTCAAAAGTAATTTCAAATACAGTTAGTGCTTAATGCCATATGCTTGCCCTTATTTTCACTGCTTAGACTCTCCAAACTAGACTCTAGGATCACTATAGGACTTTTTTGGCTTGTAACGTAGGCTCAGGGTCAGGTGTGGTACATTTGGGTACTGCTTAGTGACTTTCTGCCCTCCTTGACATTACACTAGGCTTTTAACCTCTTTTTGCCCTATTTTTGTCATACTATCGCTTTACCTTCTTTCCCTTAATTTTCTTCAACCACGGATTGTGACTTTAGACTTTGTTAGATCTTTTTACTTTTATTTTATTTTTCTTTTAGCTTTCAACAAGTCACATCCTTTCCTTTTTTTTTTTCTTTTTCACACCACTCTTTTCATACCCATTTTTTTTCTTTCAGTTTCCTCTTTCATAGCCACCCTCAACTTATGGATTTTCCATTAGTTGAGGTGCACAATACTCGATGTCGGGTCAGGGCCAAGATTGAAGTTCCTTTTTACATTAGCCACCCTCAACTTGGGCTGTTGGCCTAAGTCGAAGTGCACATGTCCAAGTAGGGACCGGGGCCAACATAGTAGATTATGGGAAGGTGAGTTCGGGGTTTAGAAAGAAATGGTTTAATTTTAGGCTCAAAGTTTTGGATCAAAGGGAGCATTTATTTCATTTGGTTGGATCCTTCTTTTAGGCAATTTGTGGACTTTTCAGAACAATGTCCTATGATCACTTCCTATCCTTTAGATTGAATTGTCTTAGCAGGACTAACTAGGCAAGTTCTCGTTTAGCACAAAAACTGTTTGAACACTCAACGATCCATTATCTGATTATCAGATTACCCAGTTCAAGTTTCAGCTTAAGTCATGCCATCGAGTTTATTCGTTATTATGTCATACTCAGAGCCAACACATTCAACTAATCGTAGCCTACAATTCTGCCATACATCCCAAATCTGACGGTATCATTTTTCATAAGCCATCATGTTTCTTTTTTTATCATGTTTCTACACATACGATCCTAAGACATGCTGGTTCAACAAAAATTAAACAGTCTCTTGGGGGAAAAGAACACAGGCAAGAAAAACCCCCAAGAGAGGATTCAGGAGTTTGGGTTATTCAGACTTCATCCTATCACTCACAATCCATTTACCCCACCCCCAACAAAAATAGATGCACTTTTCCCCAATGCATACAAAAATAGTAAAAGAAAATGGATTGGGTGAAGCAAACCTGTGGCGCAAAGCGTCGGCGAATCATCAACAAACAGGGGGTCCGGTTTCCCGGAGCCCACTGGAACAATAGTGGGGGCACCCTCAGTAGTGCCCACATCTGCAATCATAGCACCATCAGTAGTGCTCTCTATCACTCTCACCGCACCATCAGTGGTGCTCATAACGTCCCTCAAAATAGGCTGGACCACTACAACTGGGGCAGAGCTCGATGCCCCTGCAACTCTCTCACGCACCCTCTGCTGGCGCAACTCTTCATCTAAAAGCGAAGCCCTCCTAGCCTCCTTCTTTTGCCTACGCTGTCTCTTTTGAGATTTCTCCTCCTCAGTGCGATGAGAACGGTGCCGCTTGCCTTTGGCATGTGTAGGCGCAAGCCCATCCTCGGCGGTCCCACTGAATAAAGCATCCAGCACTGTATCATCAGCCAGTGCAGTAGGTGCAACCTCAGGCTCAACTGGAGGGGCGGCAAAAATGACATCAACGTCGGTCCGGAGACTGGCTAATTCAGCCTGCAAAGAAGATAGATCTATGGCCGGGGCTGATCACTCGAGTATGCGTAATTCAAAGGAATTGAGACGCTTATTAACAGCCTGGACCTTCCGGTCCATCATCCTCCCCATCCTTCGCTCCATTCTAGCCTCGAACTCGGCTATCGACTTTTGCATCCACGGCTAGATGTGATGCAGCAGTGTGACCATCTGAGCCTCTAATTTCTGTACTCTGGCCAATGGGACAACAGTAGCTCCTAACTGTGGTGTGGACTGGGAAGAGCTAGGAGCCATACTAGCTACCTGAAAAGAGGAGGCCGGGATAGTATCGGTGTGATCTGGTATACTAGGGTCACCGCCCTGTGCCTACCCCACTGTGTCTGCAAGATCAGCACCCAAGGGAGGTACCTCAACCTGGGGCTCTCTGCGAGGTGCCGCCACATTTGCCTCATCTCGAATGAGGCCTATGTCTAATGCTCCTGTAGGGTGGACTGACCTGTCAAAATGCCAGATCGGCACTCCAGAGTCCCTGCACAATTGAAAAATTAGACATGGGAAGGGGTAAGTAGTGGAGGTCCTGAATGCCCTCTCGTGAATCTCTGCCAGCAACATGCGGGCAAAGTCAATCTCCACTCCTACTACTA
>NW_006239013.1:269008-270549 GCF_000226075.1 Solanum tuberosum | reverse complement strand
TGTTTGTCATTTATCATCTTGGCATCCCGATAAATTTGTCATTGGCCCTCTACGTACCATCTATTTAGCTCACCGGTGACTAGAATAGGATCATCATTCCATGGAGCAGGTACTGGTTCCGAGCTAGTGGCTTCATCAGACGAGGCTGCCTGCTCATTGTCACCGGACCCTGCATCGTGGGTAGATTTGGACCCTGAAACCTGGGCAGATTCGGACCTTGAGGCATGGCCCGAAGCATTGCTCGACTTAGAGCCTGAAGCCTGGGTAGACTCGGATCCGGACATAGACCCCTCCTCTGAACTGGAAGCAGCCCCAGTTGGTGATCCGATTAATGGTGCTCCTCATCAGACTGGGAGACAGTGACTAAGTCGGGAAGCACCTTCTGGGGGGTGCCTCTGGTGACATGGGGTGCAGTGGGAGAAGTCCGTGTGTTGGGAGGAACGTATGCTGGATCCTTTTCCGTGTCCGTATCCTCATCGATTAACCTGAAGTTAAGAGCAACAGATTTTGACGTGCCCTGTTTTGAGTAGGTGATTAGCTTCTTGGGTGCCATCGTACCTGTGGACGCAATATTAGTGCCAAAACTAACCATAAACAAACCAAAAAAACTTTTAGAACTATAAACGAACAGTGACAAAGTCCCAAGAAAATTTCAGATAGAGGCTACAGTGGTCATCCACGGAGGAGACCTACGGTCCGTAGACTGATCTACGGTCCGTGGATCTCTTCCGTGGATCAGGGGGCCAACAATATAGGTCGCAGATGGAATCCACGGATGTGCAGAACGGTCCGTAGACGGACCGTTAGTCCACATCCGTGGTTTCACACTTGGTGAAATTTTTCATGTGCATCCAGTCACGAACCTCATCTACGGTCCGTAGATGGATCTACGTTCTGTAGACGGGGTATCGTGGATGCCATCTGTGCCAGCTTTCATCCATTCTTTACTTCTGATCATACATATTTGGCCTTATTTTTCAACATTAACGAAGTTTCATCATGCATTTCAACATTCAATTATGCTAGTTCTTCCTTCTTAGGATTGCAATGATCATTTTACCAAATAGTTTAGACAACTTTTGGAAACCTAAGTCGAAACTTACATTTAGACTTACAATCACATATAATAAGACTACACAATCACTATCTATCGTTCCAAGGGCATTGTAATGTTCAAGTTTATCATGCAATTTCTTCTAGCAATTACCCAAGGTCAAGACCCAACTCCTGACTTTCTATATCCAATCTATGAATCGAAATTCAAAGTGAGGGGAAAATCTATTACCTTACAAGCAACGGGGAGTGGGGTGATTGCGTGATGACACTAAGCTTAGCAAGACCAAGGAATAACCTCTTTGTTACTAACCAAACACCGGACCCTTGGAATATGAAATGAGTTGTATTCGAAATGGAATGGAATTTGGGGAATTATGGAAGGGATGATATTATGGGGGAGTTATGGAGTAATTTAGGGAGGTTATAGGATGGTTGAAACGGTTTTGGGAGTAATGGAGGGAAGTGGAATGGTTTAAAACATGGGG
>NW_006239013.1:264514-265662 GCF_000226075.1 Solanum tuberosum | reverse complement strand
TTTTTCTGCACAAGAGATCTTGTAGCGATAGCGCTACAATGCTGCAATCTATCATCATCTTCAAAACTCACCGATCTTTTCTTTGTCACCATATCTTTCATAAACTTCGCATACCCATGCATTTGCTCCAAGGCTTCTATCAAAGGAACATTGATAGAAAGTTTCTTCAACATAGTAATAAACCTGCGATATTTACCATCTTCAGTCTTCTTCACTAACCTCTGTGGAAAAGGTGGTGGAGGTCTAGGTATGGGGACCACTTTCTGAGGTATCTCCGCTTCTTTTTTTGTCGCATTCTCATACTCTTCTCTAACCTCTATCACATCATCTTCTTTTCTAATCTCAACTTCCACCACAGACGGCCTAGGTGGATCTATGGTTTGCTTACCCCCTCGAGTAGTAACTGCCATACAATGACCGTCATTCTTTGGATTCTGAATGGTGTTGCTAGGAAGAGTACCAGATTGACGTGGGTTCACTATAGTAGACAACTGGGTCATTTGCTGCTCTAGGTGCTTTATTGATACAACATGCGCATCAACCTTTTGACCAATGCCATACAAGTCGTTTCTCATCTCCTTCACATTCTCATCAGTTGCATTAAACGTTCTCATCATCTTCTGCATCATATCTTCAATACGCGCCATATTGCCTCCAGCTTCCCTAGCACCAGATTCCCGATTTTGAGGGGGAACGTAAGGTCCAACCCGATCGTTTCTGTTGCCATAGTTGTTCCTGTTGTAGTTGTTGTCCCGATTGACGTTCCTATCCCGGACATAGTGACCTTCTCGGTTGTAATTTCCATAGTTCCGACCTTGGTTTCCTTGACCTTGGCGCCAATTTTCCGTGTTGGATCCTTGGGCATTTGGTCGGAAACCCCCCGTCTGATCATTCACACCATAAGCATCCTCTTCATAGTAACAGTCTTCTACTGGTGGTGGAGTTCTAGTTAAGAAGTTCACAACATTTACCTTTTCTGCTCATCCGCTCACATGCTTCAATACCAACCCCAACTCGGTCCTCATCTGGGCCATCTCCTCACGAAGATCATCTGCAAAATTGTTATTTGTATTCTGAACGGCAAATGTGTTTCTCCCAGTATCTGACCTCCTAGTGCTCCATGCTTTATTATTGCGAGAGATCCTCTC
>NW_006239013.1:252461-263615 GCF_000226075.1 Solanum tuberosum | reverse complement strand
AATCAAATAGGACTTTAACGAGTTGTAATGTAGGCTAGCGGACAGGTAGGAAAACTATATAACAATGACTTACACTTAAGCACTTTGCACTTTTAGACTTCATCGCCCATTATTTTCTTCTCTTTATTTTCAACCCTCTCTTCAACAATTATTTCAGAAGTAATTCTCATCATCTCAAGAATGTTTTTCTTTTTTTTAAAAAAGTTTTCCTTCATAATAGTCACCCTCAACTTACGTATTTTACATGCGTTAAGGTGCACAATGTCCTTGGAAGGACCAGGGCCATCATCAATTTAACTTCTTTTGTTCATTTTTTTTTCACATCACATTCTTTCAAAGATGGCTTTTTAAGCACTTTGTAGCTATCATTGATTACCTTTTCACTCAATCATCCCTTTTTCTTAGAATTAATAATTAGAATAAGTTTATGCTATAATGCTCAAGGAAGCAAGGTGCAAAAACTAGGGATTCAACAAAATAGTCAAGGGATAAATATGACTACCAACAAAAGGCTATAAGCTCAAAAAGGCTAACTAGTGATATAATATCTGAAAAGGCTAAAATTACCAGACAAAGAAAAAGCCTATTATCATCTCCTAAACAAAACAACATTTTTTATTTCACTTCAATAACATGCAGGGCAAGTTCTAGACTAAGATGCAAAACATGGAATACACAAATTCTCACCACACATGGCACAAGTATCAATCAAAATGAATCAATTTCACTTCTAAGAGAGACAAGATCATAACAAACTACAAAATAAAATAAGTTAGAGATAAAGTCACAACCATGAGCTTAGGTGTCAAAGAGTTTGCATTTTTTTTATCAAACATTCACAAGAAAGTACTACTCAAAAATTAGACCTAAATAGCAAGTATCACACCACTCAAAAGGGTCTTTTCTTTTCTCTCAAAAAAATTATAATTAAAAGAAAACTTATTCCTAAAATAAAATAAAAGACACTCGGTTCAAAGGGACTATCCTCAGGAAAAGAACCGAAAACAAAAGTCAAGGAACCGATCCTAAAAAATAAAAGACTCAATAAAATAATAAAAACTATGAATTTATTCTTCCACCCCACACTTAAAAAGATGCTATGTCCCCAAATCATCAAATAAAATTTAAAACAAGGGTTAGAAAATCTCCTTGAGACCTTTAGGCCTAGCTAGTAGCATGTTCTCTTTATTTTTATCAAGGGTCGTACGCACCCCACACTTAAGCTCAAACGTGCTCCTTAGCTCCAAATTTTGGATACTCAGACTTCTCCAAAACCTGTAAAAACACACAAAAAAATGACACTAAAAAAATAAAAAATAAGAAGTTACACTATAAATTGGGTTGCTTCCCAATAAGCGTCTAATTTAACGTCGCAGCACGACACAAATAAATTCACCACTTTTCTTTCCACTTTGAACTTATGAATTTTACCCCTAACTTTGCATCTATTTTTCTACTCCTCTCAAGGGGAGGTGGTATAAAGATAAAGGAACCAAGTAATATGTGACGCATCTTTCACTTTTTGGCCCTTAGGTGAGGAATGTCGTTTTGTCTACGTGGACTAAAAAACTTTAGGATGTAGGGGTCTCGTACCTCATCTATACACTCATCCATTAGTTCAGATTTTATAGAAAAGTGTTTTGAATGAGATTCAAGTTGCCTCAACTTCAAAGCAACATTTTTTTACAACATTCTCACTTTTGTACTCTTTCTCAATATCAATATTAAAGAATAAGGTGTAATTGAATGGCTGGAATTCCTCTTTTTGCTCCACTAGTTGGTCATCATCCACGACAATTGTAATTGGGCTTTAGACACCTCAATATTTTTGTTCAAGTGCGCCTCTATGTCATGAATATCTTAGCCAAATTGACCTATTTCTCATGTGAGATCAACTCTTCCTCCAATCAGTTGGGTTGTCATGTATCTCAGGCCATCACGGATAGACTCTTGAAACTTTAGAAGTTGAGTTTGTTCTTGTAGCGAAGATTGGCTTACTATCTCTATTTCTTCATAATTTTCTCCTTGTTGGGACTCAATCTCTTCCTGCGCCTCAATCTTTTTGTTCAAGTCAACTTCTAAGTCATGAACATCTAAGCCAAATTGATCTATTTCTTGTGTGAGCTCAACTCTTCCTTCAATCAATTGGGTTGTCATGTATATTAGACCATCACAGATAGACTTTTCAAGCTTTAGAAGTTGAGTTTGTCCTTGTATCCAATATTGGCTTACTATCTCCGTTTCTCCATAACTTTCTCCTTGTTGGGATTCAATCTCTTCTAATTCAACTTGGATTTCTAATTGAATAACGTCAAACTTATCCAGTAATTTTATGAATATTTTGTGCTCTTCCGCGCATTCAAACATTTGTTCTGTGATTTTTGAATTAACTTTGTCCAGCATGTCCGTACATTCCATAAGTGAATTCACATTGCGCGCCTCTTGTTTTGCATTCTCCACTTCATTGCCCCTGCCAACATCACAAATAACAGAAGAATCATAATAGGGGTTCAGGGGAAGGGAATAGGATTTAGGACAACCATTCTAATGAATATATTGACGACCACATATATGACATATAGGACACTCGATATTCAAGTGGTGTCCTTTACAATAATTACAATAATACTCATCACCAAAACATGATTTATCCCAATCATCCATATCAAAAAGAGTACCAAATTATTCAAAGAAATAATAAAAATTAATTGTTGAGAAAAAAAAACTAATTATATAAAGCAAAAAAAAGAAAAAGAAAAAGTATAACTTAGAAGAATAGTTAATTTCTAAGTGCCCGGCAACGGCGCCAAAAACTTGTTACTCCCAATTGCACACGCAAGTGTATGTGGTCGCGCAAGTAATATAGTGGCTTTTAAAAAACCCAGATTATCGAACCCACAAGACTTGTCAATTAACTATTTTTACTAAATTATACTGATCTAATTATTTATTTAAGAGTGCCAAAAGAAAAGAATGCAAGAATAAAACTACTTACAATGGTTGGAAAATTCCAGGGCTACAGCATGCAATGAATCTCATGTATCATATTATCGGCTTAGAACTAATTTTAGTTGTCAAGTTACTGATTTATAGGGTTAATTGTATGAGTCGGGCTACACACCTCTCGTCGCCTACTCCCGTTAGCTATCTAACTACATCGTTGAGCGGGGATAAATAGACTAACTGGCGAGCATTTATATTTCATCCCATTTCGTAACCAAACAAGTTGTTCGTCTGGGCGTCACTCCTGAACACTAATCACCTCAATCAAATGGGTCGATCGAGCTCTCTATATTCTATGGTCTAGCTAACACCGCATTTCTCGATTTTAGGATTAGACAATAGATTTATCTTATGGTGCGCAATCATAAAATACTAAAAGAAGAATATAGAAGTAACTTATAATGACAACCAAGAATTAATTCACAATGCCTTTAAATAATCAACAATCGATTCGTAGCTACAACCCCAGAACAAGGGCGTTTAGGCACTAATCTCTAAGAAAAGAAAAAGAAGAAAAGAACCCTAAAAAGTATTGACGACTTTCTACTTCATGCCCTATGATTGATCTCCACTCTGCCTAATCTCCCAAAATAATTATTTATGTGGATAATTTATAAATATAGAAAACTCTAATAAAATAATTGAGTCCAAAACAAATTGGGAATCAAAACCATGCGGAACTCGAATATCACTATGCGTGAACCGCCTCAATAGTTTTCACTGTTGCTTCCGTCGCTGAGTGACACATGGGAGGACTTTTATTCGTTGAATCGCCATTAGCAATTTGCAATTTTCAATCTTTACACTTTATATATTATATATTATTATATTGAATTTAATTCATTAAGCTGCTTGCTTGATTTTCTTATTCAACCTTCCATCTTTAATTCAGTTTAGCTCCAAACTTCTTCAACTTTACACCAATTTACTCCTACAAATAAAATACACTATTTAGCACAATCCATAAAATTAATGCTCAAAAAGGACAAATAGAAATAGTAAATGGGAGGCAAATAATGATTAAAAATATATATTTTTGGCCTCACATCATTGACCCAAAACGTAAAATTGATGGGTGACTTCTTCGAACTTCTCTTTTGCTCTTTTCAAAATCCTAGGTGTTACGTCTTCCCAAAAGTGAGGGTTTGACTTAAGGACCCCGTCATGAATGCGAGCAGGTTTTTGCTAACGTGACCCTTGAGAAAGCAAAGCTCATTCGCGAACGCGAGGTTTGCAATCATCAGAAACACAACCAACTCTCAAAACATTAAAAGGACCCTCAAGAGGAATAAAATCTCAAAAGTGATTAGGAACTCAATACTCAAGACTTAGAACTTGAAGATACTACTCCTCTCAAAGATGCTCAGTTTATGAAGTTCGTGCGGAATTTATGGGCATGAACGACTCGACTCGAGGGTCTACAAAATAATATGGAACTCATGTATACGACTTTTATCATTCTCATACTTATTTTCTCAAAACTTAGCTCAAGTCAATAGTTGATCTCAAAGGATTCACAATTGAACTCAAAGACTTTCTTGAACTCTATTGTTAGATCTCTCTTGAATGTGAATTACGAATTCAAGAGTTATGGTTTATGATATGAAGGATCTCGTGATGATAAGGTAGACTCATGAATACATTCTCATCATTCTTATACTTGATGCTTATCGGGACCAACGACACTATCCTACGGTATCAGTGTCTACAATCGTCGATAATATAGTAACCCAACCAAGGGTTGGGGTCGTGTCCCAAGGGAGCGGTTTTGAGAATTGATAGAAAAATAGAATTTACATTTTAACTAGTCGTAGCTAAAGACATTTGCGATAAAAGACATTGTAAATTAAAGGGGCCGACACAAAAGTGTCAAATATCAAAGAGGGTTTTGTAACAAGAACTACAACAGCAAAATAAAAAAGAAAATCAAGTATGGGGAAAGGTTCTTGGGGTGTGACAGCAATATAAGTTGAGATAATATGTTGGGTACATGCTTTCGATAGGAAATTTACAAAATAATAGTGACTAGGCTAAGCTTTAAATGGAAATATGTTCCCTCTCGAGCAACTTAACCCATTTCAAATGTGTTCCTCTCGGACACCCATTTTCCGCATGAAGATCAGCCTACGCCTTACCCCACTCACTCTCTCGAGTTGAGTGTTAGGATATGGGACTAGGGCTCACCCTCTCGGGCTGAACCTCATGTCGACCCACTCCTTAGGCCATCAGTCTAGTCATTTTGGTTTCGCGACCTCCCTCTCGGGCAAGCCGAAAACGCATGGATGACGTTGTATTTGCAACTACAAACCCTTTAGATTAAACCACAACCACTAGTTCAAAATCACCATTAAAATACATCTAACCTATCAGCAAGAAAGACCCAACAAGAATATCAACCCATATTTGCTAAATCACACCCCAAGAATGGGGGTTTTTAGCCACACATCAAGAAATAAGAAATTATACCTAGCATGATAATGAAATCAACTGGGTATAAGAAATTGGGTCTTAAATTGATCAAAGGAAAATGAATAGAGAAGACCCACTTCCAACTTGGGGAAGAAGAACTCCTTTCTTCAAGTTTCCACAAAACCCTCTCCAAACTTGAGAGAAAAATATCAGCTAAAGTATGTTCTGAAGTGAAAATAATAATAATAATTGTTCCACACTATGACTACAATTCTAACTAGCATTTATAGTTTTCACATATTGTTCTGCGGAGGATTGTTCGGTGACATTAGTCGAGATCGCCGATGAACTCGGCGATCCGCCTTTTGGTCAGCTCATTGCCTTCAGTGTCTTGCCTTTAGCATCCTCACATTCTGGATCATTGGGCGGTACAGTACTGCTTCGCGGAACTGATCGGCAACTCGCCGACTGCTCCTTTCCTCGCCTTTTGATCCACTTCCTTCAAGGATTCGCGTACTGGAACGAAGGGCGGTTCATGTCATTTCGGCGACTCGCCAAGTTGAACTCGGTGAACCGCAGGATTCCATTCCTTGTTCTTTTCAGCCCTATTTGCTCCGTTTTGTCGCCTAAGTATCCATGTTTCTACTAAAACTTCAAATACCTGAAACTTCAGCTATTTTAATCAGGTATTGAGATAAAACAAGCATTCAAGGACACTATTTCTATTAAAATAAACCCCTAAATAAGTCCAATTTGTGGACTCATCAACACCCCCAACTTAAACTTTTAATTGTCCTCAAGCAAACTCAAGTTCAGCCATTCAAAAAGGGTGCCTCAAACGGTGCTACACAAGACTAAATAATGAATGCACACAACAAGACTCAACTTACTTATGCAAGGATCAATTGTGTACTCAAAGATTCAAATTGTGACACACCATCACCTAAGATTCTCATGCTCGCAATACTTGCTACATGTGCAAGTTGAAGCTCAACAAAAATATCTAAATGCCCTCGCACAAAGAATGATTCCATATTCACACACAGATATGAGTCAATTTAAGATCAGAAATCAGATACAACGCTCACACTCAAAAAGAGGAATACAATGTATGTTTTCACCCATAGGTTTAACCTTATTTTCCAATTTGACTTTCGATTCGGCTTACTCAAGATCAAAAAGGTCTTTCTAAGGCTTGTAATGGAGTGAGTGCAAATGTGTGGTCATTTAGTCTCAGTTACTTTTTCCTCGTGAGTTGTGGCATTATCAAGGCATTCCCTTGTTGACACCCAATTTTGGACCTCCACAATAGGATTAATCACTGAGCTTCTTAAATTCCAAGTGATTTGATATAATTAGTTTTTATAAAGTTCAAAATATTTTTTCAAGTTATTTTCAATCAATTTTATAATTTTATAATTTTTAAATAATGTATATGTTTTATATAATTTTGAATATATTTAGTATATTTTATAAACATACGAAAATCATCTCAAAAAGAGTTTAATTTTAGTAAGTATTTTATTAAATTAGTTTAGTTTAAATTATGGTTATAATTTTGAATCATTAGTTTACAATTAAGTTAATTATTTTATTCCATTAAGATTAAGAAGCTCACTAATTAATCACATTAATTCATCTTATTAGCCAAGCTTACTAATTACTTTGTGTAAAAAGGTTGGAATCTGTCAAAATTATCCAGTAACTTAGGTAATTTTATTGTAAATCTCATTTATCACTATGAATAAATATTAATGTCTTTTTCTTTATTCTCATGTGATGGAGTCTCATCTGGACTCAAAAGCTCTCCTCATTTGCATTCCAATTGGGCCACGAAGGCCCAATAACATTATTCCAAGTCGGCCAGCCAGATGGAATCAAAGAAAAAGTCTCCGAAAATCGATGTCACGGGATCGTATACACTAATATACACCTAGTGTATATGGAAATGGGCCTAAAGGCCCCCATATTCAGTTTGTATTTTGTTGTTGGGCCTAAGCCCTTTTATTTCAATTATCATTTTGTTAGTTTAGGACAGGTACTAAGTTTTGGGCCTTCGGACCCAAAATCGAAATTAGGCTCAAGTACTGGCCCAGGCGGACAGATAACCAGACTTGGGCCCAAACTCTCTTTCTCTTCATTTTATTTGTTTTTGTATTTGTTTAATTGTTTATTTGCTAGTCGATTTTAAGGTTGTCTTGATTCGATTTCCCCAAAAGATAGTCGTTTCTAAAATTTCTAAAAACTAAATAATCATATCTATTTTACTACCTAAGTTACTTTGTAAAATATTATATTTAAGTAAATCCCTTATACTATTTCCCTCTCCCATAAAAAGATAATTCAAGTCTTAAGTTGTTTTATTTCCTAAACTTGTCAAACATGCTTTTATTTTAAAACCAATTAGCCAAATAGTTAATTACCGGATAACCGTGTGTTAGCGGGCATTTCGGGTGCTTTCAAACCCTTCCCGAAATGCTAATAAGAACCTCGAACCCTTTTTAAGTTTTCACTAGATTTCTGTTTTAATCTTTTGAGAATTAGTTTTTCTTGATTTTTCTTAAAAATTAAGTGGGGACTCTAAAACCAGTCTTAAATTATATTTTCTTTAAATAAAACTGAATGGCGACTTCCACTGGGGATTTGAATGGGTTCTAACCTTAAAATTAACTTATTTGGCTATTTATTTAAAATTGCTTACTTGTTTCAATTCTTGTAAGTTATAAGTTGTTGCATTTCATGGCATCCGATTCCGCCAAATGGCAAATAGATTGCATTAGGAAAAAAGGCGGTTACGTGGCTTTCCACGGCTGTCCTTCAGAAAAACACCTTCAAGTTCTTTTGAAGTGATAAACGAATAGTTGGTTTGTGGTCATCCAACGTCGTTTATTATACTTCACCCCGTAGTTAGTCCAACTCGGGTAACCAAGTCTTGTCTAAACCAACTCTTAGTCAACTAGCGTAGAGCAAAACCAAATCCTTTTAGTGCATTGAACTTAGATGACCCAACACCCAAGGTGTGTTGGGCCCATTAGAAAGACCACCTTGAGTCCAAAACGGCCCATGGCCTAAACGGACGATCATACTTATGTGTTTAAATTTAAAGGATGTATACGTTGTTTGAAAAATCATTGTTCCTTGGGGGTTGGGATTCTACTAGTTTGTTAGAGTCAAAGAAGGAGTTGTACAAACGATTATTCTATACAAAGTGTGGGCATCCAGAAATGACAAGAAGCTCAAGAGCGAAGAATCTTTCATGGAAGTTTAGTTTAGGATTGTACCCCTGCGCGGGACTGATTATTTTGTATCCCTTTTCCCCTATTATGTATCCCCATTCGGTTTATTCACAAAACTTGTATAAGTATGGGTTTTGGGGCAATGAAATGTTTCAAATGATGTATACATCTTTCAAATCGTTAGGCTTACCCTTGGCACAAAAGGGTCACATATCTGTTTAGAACGCGCTAATATTCATTTATGTGTTATAACTGCTTGTGTGAATATGTTGCTTCATTTTGGAGATATTCTAGCTCACTCTTCTTCGAATTTTTTTTTAGAACCCCTATGCATAAATATCAAGTCACTATCAAAAGTATGTCTAAATACTCTTAGAGTCTTTAGTTTTCCAACAAAAGTCAAACTTCTCTTTCAAATTCTAAATCCTATTTTCTCATCTCGAAAAAATGGTCAATTTGCCATCTCAACTCAAAAAGAGATTTGAGGCAGTCAAATTATGTAGGACCTAAATTGTCCTCCGCGAGATATGTAAGCAGCCTTTCAAGGTTCAGTCCCCATTTTTGAGAAATTTTATATTTTTAACTCTTACACAGAAATTAGAGTCTATCTCAGTCAAAAATCAGAAATATGACAATGAAAGATACAGTCAACTCTGTCTCGACTCAAGTTGACCTTTCTGATTCACTAAGCTCAAAATCAAATAGACAAATTCATGTCTATTAAGTCTTTTCTATATCTGTGGGCTAGTCTATCTTCAAGTGGAGCAACTCTTATGTGCTTGTGGTCATATGTGTGATATTTTGTATTTTTATCATCTACATAGACTTAACACGTTTATCTTTTGAGTTATTTCTCTTTGTCAGGTACTTAGAACTGGTCTGTGTTGATAAGACTGGTTGAACACCCTTATTTTACAAGATCTAAGGCTCTCAAAGATTCCTTCCCCGATCAACGTTTGCAAAAAGGAAAGACAATAATGGGTGATAACAATGACGAGATTAGCTTGAATGATGTTGTCATGGCTCAGCCCGCCGCCACTGATCAAAATGAATTAATTATGCAGTTAATGCAATAGATCACCGAGATGAGGGTCGAAATGCAGAGAATGCAAGATCTTCCTAATCCAATTTTTTCTTTTAATACTCCAGGAGATGGGAGACCTCCATTATACCTTCCTCCTTCGAACGCGGAACAGGCTCAGAACCCTCCCTCCAATCCCGCTCAGAATCCCTCAACCATCGACCCAACCGCCCCAAATCCCCATCAGGCCTCCATCTCTTACCAAGTGCCAAATCCTCCTCAAGGTACCAACCCCCAAACCTTCCCTCCTCATCAGAATGCCAACCCATAAGCTTGCCCTCCCCCTCAAAATCAAAATGTTAACAATCCACAAACCTTCCTCCATCACCAAAATCAACATATCAACCCTCAAATTTCCCCCCAAAATTACCAAGTCACTCAAAATACCCAAAATCCCTCCATTGCTCTGCCATTGCCTCAAAAAGACTACTTTTCAAATCCCAATTCCAAATGAACCTTATGCTAACTGTTCTGAGCTTGATCACTATGAGGAACAAGAGAGAGAGTGGAGGTCAAAGGAAGAGACAACCAAGTTGAATATGAAAGAAGAGATCAGGAAAGCCATGAAGGAGTTGCATTGTATTCCTGAAGTTGATGGTTTGAGTTATGAGGATTTGTGCATCCATCCGAATCTAGACCTCCCAGAAGGGTTTAAAGTGCCAAAATTTGACACTTTCGAAGAAACAGGAAACCCCTTGGCACACCTAAGGGCCTATTGTGACCAACTCGTGGGAGTTGGAATAAATGAAGCTTTATTATTGTGGCTTTTTA
This sequence comes from Solanum tuberosum, assembly GCF_000226075.1. Classification (NCBI taxonomy): domain Eukaryota; kingdom Viridiplantae; phylum Streptophyta; class Magnoliopsida; order Solanales; family Solanaceae; genus Solanum; species Solanum tuberosum. Next base: position 253,115 of record NW_006239013.1, on the reverse strand, counting down.
GCCGAAGTTTGAATGGAGAAGCATTGGAATGGTTTACTTCCCATGAGATAAAGCAATGGATCTCATGAGATAAAGCAGTGGTCTAGTTGGAATGCACTAGCTAAGGATTTCGTCGAACGGTTCGCCTACAATGTGGAGATCGTTCCTGATCGCTATTCTTTGGAGAGAATTAAGCGGAAATCCACTGAAAGCTATCGTGAATATGCATATAGGTGGAGGAAAGAGGCAGCCCGGGTTCGACCTTCTATGACTGAAAAGGAGATCGTTGAGGTGTTCATACGTATTCAAGAGCCAGAGTATTACGATAGGATATTATTGCTCATTGGAGCAAAATTTGCGGAGATAGTCAAGGTAGGTGACACTATCGAGGATGGGCTTAAAACTGGAAAGATTTCTCACGTTGCTTCCCCTACCGAATCTTCAGAATTGTTGAAAAAGAAGAGAGAGGATGTGTCTTCTATTTCCTATGCATCAGATGGGAAAGGACACTTCAAAAAATCCTCACCTTACAAAGGTTATCCTCGAGCTCCACAAAATTCATATCCAGCTTGTTATACCCAATCAGGTTATCAAACTCCACCACCGAGTTACCAAATTCTACCTCCTAATTACCAAACTCCACCATTGAGTTACCAAATTCCACCTCTTGTTTAC
>NW_006239013.1:229662-252266 GCF_000226075.1 Solanum tuberosum | reverse complement strand
TGATACAGACAATTGATCCAAAAAATATCAATGTCAACTCCAAGCTTTATAGACCCGATCTTCACTGTGCTTACCATTCAGGAGGTGCTGGGCATATTACTGAGGATTGTATCAACTTGAAGCATAAAATTCAAGACTTGATAGATCAAAATGTCGTCACTCTTCAGACTACCGCTCCTAATGTCAATAGTAACCTCATGCCAAATCATGGAGAGGTGACTATTAATATGGTTGAAGTCGAAAAAGATTTGAATGTGAAGAAAGTTATAATCTCAGCCAACCTTGAAAAGCTTGAGAAAGTCGTAGTTTCTCCAACCAAAAGAGAGAAGTCCAAATTTGTGATCATGGCACCTCATCAAGATTTTTCTTTAGTGTCGAAGGAGGGTCAGAACAAACAGAAGATCGATCAAGCTTTTCCAAAATCATTGTCTCGCTTATATCAGTCTTTTCCAATACAAAATGATCTAGGGGAAGGAATCGAAAATGGGTTCAAAGAAGGTGATATTGTGCTCGAAGAGATGATCGAGACACCAGTCTTACCAGACAGCGAGCCAAAGGAGAAACTGCCTAATTGGACATCCACTCCGCTCTTGATTCCTCGCTTGTCTTGGTAGACATAAACATTTTTTTATGTTATTTCTAAAATTGGTGGCCTTCCGAATGAGGCTCGAGACCCATCTTTTACTCTATTTTTGCCTTGCTATGTTTTAATCTCCCTCCTCATATTTTGAAAAAGAAAAAATGATTTATCGTCATGGCCAAAGTTCTAATTTTCTTGTTTCAAATGAAAACCTCATTTAATGCGGAAATTTGCTTTACTTGCCTTATATTTGTTATCTAATAGTATTTGTCTATGATTTCAGTGAAAATATTTTCAAATCTGCCAATAGCATGTCATGTAACAAGCTGAATGAACAAAATGGGGTAGGTGCAGACGAATTTGAGGATTACAATGAAATGATCATGGTACCTAAACACCTGGTTGAGGAATTTGGACATTTCGAGAGTCACGATGAGCCGAACTCAGAAGAGATCAGAATAGTGAATCAGGAAAATGATGCACGCCTAAAAAAAAAATAATTCAAAATTGGTGCCTATCTGACAAAAAACAAGAAAGAGAACTCATCAGTTTGCTTGGAGAACACATCGATACATTTGTTTGATGACATCACATGGTTGAGCATGGACATTGGATCTCACAAGTTATCAATCTAGTTAAATGTTGTCAAAAGATACCATGTTTAAAGACCTGATTTCTATCTTTTCCTTGTAATCACCTTTATTTGCTTGTAATCATTTATGCTTAGAATTTATCCCTTTGTAATGAACTACGTCTGACCTGAATTCTCAAGAATGAGATACGTAGGCGGCCTATGTCGGCTTCGGTCACCCTTTATATATTTCAATATTTCCTTTGGTACTTGAACTACGTTCGACCTGAATTCTCAAAAATGAGACACGTAGGCGGCCTATGTCGGCCTCGGTCGTTTACTTATTAAAATTTCTTATAACCCTCGAGAGGGGGAACTGCGTTTGACCTGATTCCTGCCTCAACGGGATACGTAGGCGCCACAAGGGCTCGATCATATCTCCCATAAGATATCTTTTTTTCTATACAATAAAAACTGGGACAAATTTTTTGAGAGGGACTCAAAAATTCTAAAGAGGAAGATATTTTCTCCAACGAGTCAAGATTGAAGATACATTGCGAGTTACAACTGGGACAGAATTTTTGAGAGGATCTCAAAAATTCTACAAGTCATATATCAAACAATTCGAGATACCCCAAAGACATCTAACTGGGACAGAAATTTTTGAGGATGGCCTCAAAAATTCCTTCAAGCATCACTAGAAGTTTGTAATAAATTTTTGAATATTTCGAGCATATTAGAAGTTTAAAAGCTAACTTCAAATGATCTCTGGCATCGTTAAAGTTCATAGTCAACTGCAACAATCTCCAACACTTTTGAATTTCAGAGTCAACTACAAAAATTCTCGATTATAATAGATTTCGAGAGAACCATATCAGAAATTTCTCAAGCTTTAAGGATTTTGAATTCTCCAGAACAAGCTGTCGAACACACCAAAGTTCCGAACCAATGATGTTCATTTAAGCTTGACGTGACATGACACTTGGCAGTGACCTTTTTCAATTACAGCTTTTTGAAAACCTTTCTTAAAGATTTTATCTATATGTTTCAAATATTTTTGCATAAAATGTTTTGTCTTGTCTAACGAGAAGCAAGAGATCAGAGCGATCAATTGAAGATAGCAAGACAAGGAGCAAGCGATTGAAGAAGTCAACACAGATCAGTTTGTTTTAAGAACTAACAATTTTCTGTGGATGCAGGTCTATAAGATTGCCTCAAATTCATCATATTTCTCCATTTAACGAATATAGAGAAGTAAAATGGCGAGGAGCTGCCCGAAATCGACAATTTTTTCTGTGGATGCAGAAAAGTCATTGAATTTTATTTTAGAAGAAAAAAAAAAGAGTTTGGAATACGAGTAACAACACCTCGTTTAAATTCCCAACAAAACATGAGTAACAACGAAAACAATGTGTTCAAAATGGGAACAAGTGAAAACATCACTCTCAACATATACAAGCATCTTCGATGACACTAGATTACATTTTCAGCATTAAGAACGATCGAAGAATATTCACGAATTCCGTCAATATCAGACGCGGTAATGTGAAATACCCAGAAGGACATCGTCTTTACCACCCGGGTGGACATTCCTAGAGTATTATCAAATGAGATAATATCATCACCCAGAGGGACATCATCGTTATTTTATCAATGGATCATCATCATCCTATCGATGGCGCATCATTATCATCCTATCAATAGAGAATCATTATCCTATCAATGGAGCATCAACATCATCATCATCCTATCATGTGGCAGTATTATCCTACAAAGGGATCAGTATCATCCTACCAATGGATTATCGTCATCTTACTAATGAAGAATCATCATCATTATTTTCATTTGCAAGAACGCCCTCAAGAGAGCTATCAACATATTACATCAGTCTATATTTTATTATTTCGATATCAAAGGAGGAGTACATTCGAAGAATTATATTGCAAATATGAGATACAAGTTTTATTGGCCTAACGTCAAGATGAAGGAGCTGACGTTAAATGTTCAAGGAGAGCGACTAAGTGTCAACATGGTAAAAGACGCTATCTCTCCATTTGAATTACATTTTTATGCTAATGAGTTTTATCTCAGTCTTTGTCGAGAGCATCCAAGAGGATGAATTCTCAAGTCAAACCACAGGTGCGGACGACATCAACAAGGATGCAGCACATCGTGGAACTTTTTCTTAGCAGCGAACTGGGACATAGTCCAAAGAGGAGTGACAAACTCTTAGGGCGCGAGCTGAGGAGCAACTTCCACCACAATCAAACCACACCCCTATCAAAAGGCATGTGGGGTTTTTCTTTGGGTTTGTCGATTTCAGTTTCGCATCCAAAAATTTTTAGTCTCCACCGAAAGCAGCTTTCCAATCTGAATGACAATGCACCAAGAGATTTGGAAATTATGTCCGTGTAAGTTCTTACTTATGGATGTGAAGAGTTCCACATTCATGGCTAAGATGTTGCAAGCCTCTTTTTCAGTCGATTTCAGTTTCGCATCCAAAAATTTTTAGTCTCCACCGAAAGCAGCTTTCCAATCTGAATGACAATGCACCAAGAGATTTGGAAATTATGTCCGTGTAAGTTCTTACTTATGGATGTGAAGAGTTCCACATTCATGGCTAAGATGTTGCAAGCCTCTTTTTCATACTCAACTGATTTGTCACTCTTCCAGAACCAAAGGTGATCTAGCATAATAGATTTCCTTTTCAACCGATTGAGTCGAACTACAAGCAGCCTGATTCCTAATGTTTAAGGATATGTAGGTGGGCTCAATTTTGAAAACTCGATTGTATTCCAACATTCACTCTTAAATTTTATTCTCGAGCATTTTGGTCCCTTCATAATTCGGTATCGGGATAACTTTTGAATTCTTTCAAAATCGTGCGTTAAATCAAGCGTATCGAACTACAAGTGTCCTGAGTTCTCATATAGCCTGAGATATGAAGGAAACCCACTTCCGGGGTTCGGCCATAATTCTTAAAGTTCGTACCAAAAGCCATTTTCTGATGGATGAATTTGTGGTCGGTCAAAATTGGCTTCGTCAATTTCATTTGCCTCGAATTTCTTTCATCAATTCAAGTCAAACGAGGGACAGTTGTTGACACCCAATTTTGGACCTCCACAATAGGATTTAATCACTGAGCTTCTTAAATTCCAAGTGATTTGATATAATTAGTTTTTATAAAGTTCAAAATATTTTTTCAAGTTATTTTCAATCAATTTTATAATTTTATAATTTTTAAATAATGTATATGTTTTATATAATTTTGAATATATTTAGTATATTTTATAAACATGCGAAAATCATCTCAAAGAGTAGTTTAATTTTAGTAAGTTATTTTATTAAATTAGTTTAGTTTAAATTATGGTTATAATTTTGAATCATTAGTTTACAATTAAGTTAATTATTTTATTCCATTAAGATTAAGAAGCTCACTAATTAATCACACTAATTCATCTTATTAGCCAAGCTTACTAAATTTGATCAATTTGGCTAAGTTCTTAACTTCCATCGGCTATAATTGCAATTCATTGGTCTTTTTCTCAATTGCAATAATAGCCAAGCCTCACCTCCAATTTTATAACATTTTGGGCCCAATTTCGTATCAATTGCAGCCCAATATAATAGCAATACCAACGACCCAATCCAATTCTTTAAGCCATTACATCCAGCCAAGCCCACTCCCATTTCTTTACAACTCACAACAGCCCAATCCCAGCATAAAGAAGCCCATTCGAGCACTCCAAACAACCGACAACAATACAACAATACCAAAAGAACCAACCGACCCTACACGTTTTCTTTCTTCTCCTTCTTCCAGTGAAGAGCGAACCCAAAGCGGCAAACCCAGAAACAATCTCGCAACCCAGCAGCCCACTCCGATTGACCCGAATCAAGCCCCTCTCACTTGTCCTTCCTTATCTTGTTGTACGAAGATCGTTGCGAGAGTGGTGAGGTGTCGAAATCCCATGCCTCAAGCACCCTTGCTCCTTAAATCGATGGTCCCCTCATTGAATCCGTTGAGAATTGTACAATTTGGTACAAATTCAAGCTGGCACATTCCTTATCTTAAAGATAATTTGAATTTCGAATTCAAATCCCACCTCCTTTCCCCCTCAATTTTCTTCTATATATTCCTCTTCTTTCATTGTTTAAAAAAAAAGAATAATAATAATAATACAGAGAATACAAGAAATGCATATGAAAATAGACATACACAAGAAAAACTAAAATATAGAGAGAACTGATAGGTAAAAGAGGAGTGGAATTTAGAGTGATAGCATCCATATAACTAAAGTTTTGGGGTTTTATTTCTCGGAATTCGAGTCTCCATCAAAATCGGTTGTCGATTGGTGTTGGAATAGCTCGCCCAAACTCATCGCCGTCTCAGTTTGCTGCTCCAGAAGAGGTAAACTCTCCTGCGAGTTATAGTTTCGTTCAAATATTGTTTGTTCTGTTTGTGGTCTAGCTGTTTATTTCGTTATGGATAAGGTTAAGTCAAGTTAGTTCCTTATGATTCCCATGGTTGGTTTGTCAATAATGTATCCTTGTTGTTATTAATTTCCCGATGCCGCTCTTATCGTCTTCCATTGAACATCTCTGTTTGTTAAGTAAAAAATGCAATTTATCCTTTCTGATCACCTGAGTGAGTTAAATCGAGTTTTTTCACTGATGCAAATGGGGTGTAGGTTTTATTATTTTTTATTCATCTGTTTCATGCCTCCATGTGAGACATTCAAGTATTGGGGTCTTAAGAGTATTAGGAGCTACTGGTGGTTTTGAATTACTCGAAAAAGTGAGCATCTGACTTCGGTATTTCTTTGGTACTTCGTTTGGAGCTTGGTACCTCATTCGGTGTTGTTTTGATCTCTCCACTTTAGTGTTTTGCTATGTTGCTCATGTCTCTTTCCGAGTTTCTTTCAACCTATTTTAGTTGTTTATCTCGTCTGCTCGAAATGCTTAGATTAACATTGAAATCAGTCAATTAGGTATTTGTTCTTGAATCCATGATTTAGGCTTTGATTGGGTTGTATGTTGTTGTTCCTCATATCCAAGCCTGTATATTCAAATTCTGTTGGATCTGGTTCATCGGTGCCTTGTTTTGCTTCCAACACGCTCCTTTATTCGGATTATTTAACACCTTAACTAGTTTGCATCCGTTCTCCTTTGTAGTGCTAAATATTTCAGTTTATCTTGTCATAGTTTAGCTAATTATTTGATGAGTTACAGTTAGCTATTCATGTTTTATTTTTGTTGTTTGCATCTTTGATTAAATTAAAAGATCATCAGTGTCGCACCATACGTGGGCTCTGTTCCTTGAGATTTCTTTTTTTAAGAAGGTTACAATTTGTTTTGTTGGAGTAATTGGTTGTTGGATTTTATTTTATTTTTCTTTATAATCTGATTGAATAGAATATTTCCTAAAGTTCTTAGTCTTATACTTGAGCTTAATATTTATTTAGTTGGTTTGGAACAAATGCCTTCAACTCTTTTTTTTAATGTTACTTTAGTCTTTAATAGACATACTTTAAGGTCTCGGTTACTTTGTTTGTTGTTGTTAATTTCCTTTGAATGATTTGCTTTGTGTAAAAAGGTTGGAATTTGTCAAAATTATCCAGTAACTTATGTAATTTTATTGTAAATCTCATTTATCACTATGAATAAATATTAATGTCTTTTTATTTATTCTCATGTGATGGAGTCTCATCTGGACTCAAAAGCTCTCCTCATTTGCATTCCAATTGGGCCACGAAGGCCCAATAACATTATTCCAAGTCGGCCAGCCAGATGGAATCAAAGAAAAAGTCTCCGAAAATCGATGTCACGAGATCGTATACACTAATATACACCTAGTGTATATGGAAATGGGCCTAAAGGCCCATATTCAGTTTGTATTTTGTTGTTGGGCCTAAGCCCTTTTATTTCAATTATCATTTTGTTAGTTTAGGACAGGTACTAAGTTTTGGGCCTTCGGACCCAAAATCGAAATTAGGCTCAAGTACTGGCCCAGGCGGACAGATAACCAGACTTGGGCCCAAACTCTCTTTCTCTTCATTTTATTTGTTTTTGTATTTGTTTAATTGTTTATTTGCTAGTCGATTTTAAGGTTGTCTTGATTCGATTTCCCCAAAGGATAGTCGTTTCTAAAATTTCTAAAAAACTAAATAATCATATCTATTTTACTACCTAAGTTACTTTGTAAAATATTATATTTAAGTAAATCCCTTATACTATTTCCCTCTCCCATAAAAAGATAATTCAAGTCTTAAGTTGTTTATTTCCTAAACTTGTCAAACATGCTTTTATTTTAAAACCAATTAGCCAAATAGTTAATTACCGGATAACTGTGTGTTAGCAGGCATTTCGGGTGCTTTCAAACCCTTCCCGAAATGCTAATAAGAACCTCGAACTCTGTTTAAGTTTTCACTAGATTTCTGTTTTAATCTTTTGAAAATTAGTTTTTCTTGATTTTTCTTAAAAATTAAGTGGCGACTCTAAAACCAGTCTTAAATTATATTTTCTTTAAATAAAACATCCCTTCTTTTCCTATATCAATTCTTTTTCTAGTGCTTCTAAGTCACCCTTTTTTGTTTTATTCTCCTCTATGGATTGCTTGAAACCCAATTCCCTTCGTACTTTATTCCCTTTTTTTAAAATTGAATTGAATTGAAGAGTTCCATTTTTATGCAATACCATGGGTTAAGGGGGACCTTTTTTGCACTTCTAGACTTCTCCTATTCTCTTTCACCACACCCCCAACTTAGGCTTTTAGCCTAAGTTGGCTATTCGCTAAACCACAAATCAAGAGGATTGTAGGTAGTGGTTCAAGTAAGGTCTAGGGTTCATCAAGTTTCTTCCAAACAAAGGTAAGGCTTAAAGGGTGTTCAAAAGAGTTTCACGCGCTCACAGGTAGGTCACAAAAAGAGGTGTATGTCAAATTGGTTCACACTCTTTAAAATTGCCTTAGATCATCTCAAGAATACACCTTTCTAAATCAATCAGACTAACAAGGCAAATTCTAGGTTAATTCATGCAAGGTTCATAGTAAGCTAAACACACAAGGCATCGATTCTTCAGTCAAGCAAACCTACACACGTTTGCTAGTGTGCAACGGTCATCACAAGAGAATCAATTTGATAAATGACTAGTCACAACGAGATGCAAAGAGTACACATATTGTTTATGTAACTTCATTTGGCCTCATCGTAGCCGTGCATTCATGTTTGTTTAATTGAGAGCACTGTTCAAGTCATCGGTATTGATCAAAACCGAGACTTAATTTTTTGTAAAAGAACAGCCACTTTCAACACAAGAGGTGGCGAGCTTTTTTCGAAAGGATCAAAATTATTTTGCAAGTAAACCGACAGGAGCCATGATCTCAAACAACCACAGAAAAGCAGTATTTAATACACAAATTAAAATAGACAGCCCAAATATCAAAATAACACAAAAAGGTGGGCCTCACCCTAGCACAAATAAAGAGCGTTTGTTCTCAAATGCAAGTAAACAGGAAAATATATCGACAAGTAAGATAGGAAAAGACAATGCGAGAGAGGTAAGGAAAGGTCCTGTCTATGCATTTGGTTCATCTGTTGGAGCATTGTTGCCTGCTGCATTAGTCTAAAATTCGACAATGGCCCTCGGGTTGTCATTCTGGGTGTCATTGTGTTTCTTTGTTCTAGCTTCTGCAGTGAGCTTAGATTCAACCATTCTATCCACGTCATGGGCCGCCAAAAAGTAATTTGCGGTTGTGTATAATCTGCGTCTCCATGAAGGAATGGTGGGATCAATGGGAATCCTCCCACTGGCACTGGCTTTCTTACTCTCCTTTCTTTCTTTGGTCAGTTCTGCTATCTTTTCATCTCTTTTGAAATCTCTTGCTCTTACATGTCAGGGTGTCATGTCTCTTCCTACAACTTTTGTTTTTCCCATTTCTTCTGCACTAGTTGGTGATGTGCTTACTCACTTAGGTTAATTATTGAAATCCGTGCATAATGGAACTAAGAGTGCAGGCAGGAAGGGTGAATTAAATGGCCTTTTGGCGCATCGCCAAAAATTTTCAGCGATAGCAGGTTTCCATTTTGATGCTTATCATGACCAACGACAATATCATACGGTATGAGTGTCTACGTTGTCGATAATATAGAAACCCAACCAAGGGTTGGGGTCTTGTCCCAAGGGAGCGGTTTTGAGAATTGATAGAAAAATAGAATTTATATTCTAACTAGTCTTAGCTAAAGACATTTGCGATAAAAGACATTGTAAATTAAAGGGGCCAACACAAAAGTGTCAAATATCAAAGGGTATTTTGTAACAAGTACTAAAACAGTAAAATAAACAAGAAAATCAAGTATGGGGAAAGGTTCTTGGGGTGTGACCATAATATAAGTTGAGATAAATTGTTGGGTACATGCTTTCAATAGGTAATTTGAAAAATAATAGTGACTAGGCTAAGCTTTAAATGGAAATAAGTTCCCTCTCGGGCAACTTACGCCGTATCAAATGCGTTCCTCTCAGACACCCATTTGCCACATGAAGATCAGCCTACGCCTTACCCCACTCACTCTCTCGAGCTAAGTGTTAGCATATGGGACTACGGCTCACCCTCTTGGGCTGAACCTCATGTCGACTCGCTCCTTAAGCCATCAGTCTAGTGGTTTTGGTTTCGCGACCTCCTTCTCGGGCAAGTCAAAAAATCATGGGTGGCTTTGTATTTGCAACTACACACCCTTTAGATTAAGACACAACCACAAGGTGAAAGCACCATTAAAATACATCTAACCTATCAGCAAGCAAGACCCAACAAGAATATCAACCCATATTTGCTAAATCACACCTCAAGAATGGGATATTTAGCCACACATCAAGAAATAAGAAATTATACCTAGCATGATAATGAAATCAACTGGTTATAAGAATTAACCTTAAATTGAGCAAGGAAATGAATAGAGAAGACCCACTCCCAACTTGGGGAAGAAGAACTCCTTTCTTCAAGTCTCCACAAAACCCTCTCCAAACTTGAGAGAAAAATATCAGCTAAAGTATCTTGTAAAGTAAAATAATAATAATAATTGTTCCACACTAAGACTACAATTGTAACTAGTATTTATAATTTTCACAGATTATACTGCGGAGGATTGTTCAGCGACATTAGTCGAGATCGCCGATGAACTCGGCGATCCGCCTTTTGGTCAGCTCATTGCCTGCAGTGTCTTGCCTTTAGCATCCTCGCATTCTGGATCATTGGGCGGGGAAGTACTGCTTCGCGGAATTGATCGGCGACTCGCCGACTGCTCCTTTCCTCGCCTTTTGATCTATTTCCTTCAAGGCTCTGTGTACTGGAACGAAGGGCGGTTCATGTCGTTTTGGCGAGCTAAAATATTTTCTAAAGTGAAAATAATAATAATAATTGTTCCACACATAAGACTACAATTCTAACTAGTATTTATAGTTTTCACAAATTGTGCTACGGAGGATTGTTCAGCGACATTAGTCGAGATCGCCGATGAACTCGGCGATCCGCCTTTTGGTCAGCTCATTGCCTGCAGTGTCTTGCCTTTAGCATCCTCGCATTCTGGATCATTGGGCGGGGAAGTACTGCTTCGCGGAATTGATCGGCGACTCGCCGACTGCTCCTTTCCTCGCCTTTTGATCCACGTCCTTCAAGGCTTCGCTTACTGGAACGAAGGGCGGTTCATGTCGTTTCGACGACTTGCCAAGTGGAACTCGGCGATCCGCAGGATTCCATTTTCTTGTTCTTTTCAGCCCTATTTGCTCCATTTTGCGCCTAAGTGTCCATGCTTCCGCTAAAAACTTCAAATACCTGAAACTTCAGCATTTTAAGCAGGTATTGAGAATAAAAAAAAAAGACATTCAAGGACACTATTTCTATTAAAGTAAGCCCTAAATGAGTCCAATTTGTGGACTCATCAACACCCCCAACTTAAAATTTTGCTTGTCCTCAAGCAAACTCAAGTTCAGCCGTTCAAAAAGGGTGCCTCAAACAGTACTACACAAGACTAAATCATAAATGCACAGAGCAAGACTCAATTTACTTATGCAAGGATCAATTGTGTACTCAAAGATTCAAATTGTGACACACCATCGCCAAAGATTCTCATGCTCGCAATACTTGCTACATGTGCAGGTTTAAGCTCAACAAAAATATCTAAATTCCCTCGCACAAAGAATGATTCCATATTCACACACAGATATGAGTCAATTTTAAGATTAGGAATCAGATACAACGCTCACACTCAAAAGGAGGAACACAATGCATGTTTTCACCCATAGGTTTGCCCTTATTTTCCAATTTGACTTTCGATTCGTCTTACTCTAGATCAAAAAGGTCTTTCTAGTACTTGTAATGGGGCTGAGTGTAAATGTGTGGTCATTTAGGCTCAGTGACTTTTTCCTCATGAGTTGTGGCATTCTCAAGGCATTCCCTTCTTTTCCTATATCAATTCTTTTTCTAGTGCTTCTACGTCACCCTTTTTTGTTTTATTCTCCTCCGTGGATTGCTTGAAACTCGATTCCCTTTGTACTTTATTCCCCTTTTTTAAAATTGAATTGAATTGAAGGGGTTCCATTTTTATGCAATACCATGGGTTAAGGAGGACTTTTCTTGCACTTCTTGACTTCTCCTTTTCCCTTTCACCACACCCCCAACTTAGTCTTTTGACCTAAGTTGGCTATTCGCTAAAGCACAACTCAAGAGGATTGTAGGTAGTGGTTCAAGTAAGGTCTAGGGTTCATCAAGGTTCTTCCAAACAAAGGTAAGGCTCAAAGGGTGTTCAAAAGAATTTCACACGCTCACGGGTACGTCACAAAAAGAGGTATATGTCAAATTGGTTCACACTCTTTAAAATTGCCTAAGATCATCTCAAGAGTACACCTTTCTAAATCAATCAGACTAACATGGCAAATTCTAGGTTTATTCATGCAAGGTTCAAAGTAAGCTAAACACACAAGGCATCAATACTTCAGTCAAGCAAGACTACACACGTTTGCTAGTGTGCAACGGTCATCACAAGAGAATCAATATGATAAATGGCTAGTCACAACGAGATGCAAAGAGTGCACATATTGTTTATGTAACTTCATTTGGCCTCATCGTAGCCGTGCATTCAAGTTTGTTTAATTGAGAGCACTATTCAAGTCATCGATTTTGATCAAAACCGAGACTTAATTTTTTGTAAAAGAACAGCCACTTTCAACACAAGAGGTGGCGAACTTTTTTCGAAAGGATCAAAATTATTTTGCAAGTAAAACGACAGAAGCCATGAGCTCAAACAACCACAGAAAAGCAGTATTTAAAACACAAATTATAATAAATAGCCCAAATATCCAAATAAAACACAAAGGTGGGCCTCACCCCAGCACAAATAAAGAGCGTTTGTCCTCAAATGCAAGTAAACAGGAAAATATATCGACAAGTAAGATAGGAAAAGACAATGCGAGAGAGGTAAGGAAAGGTAATGTCTATGCATTTGCTTCATCTGTTGGTGCATTGTTGCCTACTGCATTAGTCTAAAATTCGACAATGGCCCTCGGGTTGTCATTCTGGGTTTCATTGTGTTTCTTTGTTCTAGCTTCTGCAGCGACCTTAGCTTCAACCATTCTATCCATGTCATGGGACGCTAAAAAGGAATTTGCGGCTATGTATAATATGCGTCTCCATGAAAGAATGGTGTGATCAATGGGAATCCTCCCACTGGCACTGGCTTTCTTACTATCCTCTTTTTCTTTGGTCAGTTCTGCTATCTTTTCGTCTCTTTTGAAATCTCTTGATCTTACATGTCGGGGTGGCATGTCTGTCACGACCCGGGAGCACCCCCTAGTCGTAACCGGCGTACTCGACCTCGAAGAGGTCTAATACAAGCCTCTTAGCATTCATTCATCGCATAGACACAAAAACCATAAGGAATTTAAAACTTTCTTTACCAAGAAAACATTTCATAAAATAAATAAATATAGCAAGCGGAAGACTTTCTAGACTTTATACATGATGTCTCAAAACCATCTAATACTTTTAGAGTACAAAATTCGGGACTAATCCCGTACACAACTTAAACAATACTAAAAAGACATAAAAGAACATATGGGGTATTGTCCTCGAATATATGAGGACTCACCAAGTCTTCATCCTCAACACTTAGAAACCTATCAAATAGCCATGACATGTCACCATCTCCAAATCCCTACACTTTAGTCAAAAAGGGAAAGATAGGGGTTAACACAATTAAGTACTAAGTATGGAAGCCATGCAAAAACATGCCAAAAATGACGTTTATTGGAGAAACATGCTTTTATACCATTTGGTAAAACTTCATGAAAAAAATACAAGTAAGCCTTTTCATCATTTCTTGACCTCTATCTCAAGTTACCCAAAGCCACACTTAAGTGAAACAAGAAGTGACCGCCCATACAATCTCTTCATATACACCTAAGTATTCCTAAGGGTTACCATAGATAAGGAAATTTACCATTACAATATAACATACTAAGTCAATGTTCACATATAAAACCATAGCCAACCGTATACATACTCAACATATATTCATATACAACCCATGCTTAACTTTAAAGGAACACATGCCATTTCATTACCATAGGACCTCTACCTAATATAACCTTAAGACACACTTAAGTAAGACAAGAAGTGACCGCCCATACAACCTCTTCAAGCACACTTAAGTGTTCCTCAAGATTACCTTAGATAAGGACATTTCCTTTACAACATAACATCAATAGACCAACATTCTTTAAGAAACCATTTTTGGAGACATTCAAGCACATAAGGGGACTTTCACATAATAGTCGTTAGACTTAGGGAACTCACTTTAGTATCTTCAAAGCCTACTCGTGCCATGTGTAGATAGCATCCCATACTACTACCTACACGTTGTAGAACCTATCCAATAACTAGAGTGCACATCCCACATGATGGGAATAGGCATAACCGACATAGACCATACTAGCTAGGTATGGAATCCGGAGTCTATCCTACTCCGTGGAGGTTGTTCTACTTGCCAAAGGTAGAACTAGTAAGCAACCCATGTAGGCACATGGTTTAGGGGATGTCCAAGGAAGTTCATTGTGCCTAATCTCATACTCAACTAGGCCACCTTCCTAACCACATCCACTCGGTGCTAGCCTTGTTTCCCATAGAGTATTCAATCACATATGTACTTAGAGAAGGTTCCTTTTCTAGTTCAACCAACTCATAGTACCTCTTCCCAAGAAAGGCCCCATTTCTTAGTCATGGCCAATCAAGGTTCATAAGGATAGCTCATTAAATCCCCCTAGAAGGGTGCCTTAGGCCTACCGATCCAAGGTTCATCATTTCACACATGAGAAGGGCTACCACCATTAGGTCTACCGATTTCATGGTTTTACATTTACTTAGGAAAGCTAGACTTATGAAAGGGCACCATTTCTTAGTTTTGCCCATTTCACACATTCATGCATTCAAGACTTTAAGTAACAAGGAGGGACACTTTAGTCTACCAACCAAGTCACAACATTTTCATTTAAGGATACTTCATAATCCAACATCATTTCATATATACATCATGAGAAATCATACTTTAACTCACAATGCTATCCACTTTACATAGGATCATCACAAGATCACATAAAACTCATTCACACCATTCCTTCACATATAGCTTCACATAAAACTCATTCACATCATTCCTTCACATATAGCTTCACATAAAACTCATTCACATCATTCCTTCACATATAGCTTCACATAAAACTCATTCACATCATTCCTTCACATATAGCTTCACATAAAACTCATTCACATCATTCCTTCACATATAGCTTCACATAAAACTCATTCACATCATTCCTTCACATATAGCTTCACATAAAACTCATTCACATCATTCCTTCACATATAGCTTCACATAAAACTCATTCACATCATTCCTTCACATATAGCTTCACATAAAACTCATTCACATCATTCCTTCACATATAGCTTCACATAAAACTCATTCACATCATTCCTTCACATATAGCTTCACATAAAACTCATTCACATCATTCCTTCACATATAGCTTCACATAAAACTCATTCACATCATTCCTTCACATATAGCTTCACATAAAACTCATTCACATCATTCCTTCACATATAGCTTCACATAAAACTCATTCACATCATTCCTTCACATATAGCTTCACATAAAACTCATTCACATCATTCCTTCACATATAGCTTCACATAAAACTCATTCACATCATTCCTTCACATATAGCTTCACATAAAACTCATTCACATCATTCCTTCACATATAGCTTCACATAAAACTCATTCACATCATTCCTTCACATATAGCTTCACATAAAACTCATTCACATCATTCCTTCACATATAGCTTCACATAAAACTCATTCACATCATTCCTTCACATATAGCTTCACATAAAACTTATTCACATCATACCTTCACATATAGCTTCATATAGGACTTTACATATAGCCTCATTCATATATAATAATATAACAATACAATAACACTCATATAATGCCTTCAAGGCCATAATCAATACACATTCAATAAGTACACACCTCCACCATAAGTGGATCAATCCAAACAAGAACAATTTCAATATAGCATGAAAGTAGGTCAACTTACCATTCTCCAAAGCCATAATCACCATTATCCAATTCTCAACAATTCTAACATCACAAGAGAATTTACCCATGACTTGCCTACAATAACTCAAAATCTTCAATCCTAACTCCAACTTCTTCTTCTTCTTCTCTTCTTCACTCAAGAACCCTAACTCTTACTCTTTTAAAATGGAACAAAAATGATCCACAATCAGCCTAACACAATAATATAACCTCAAAAGAAAAGATTTGTGAAAAGACCAAAATGCCCTTAAATTTCCGGACGGACTCCTTGCTAACTGCCCAACTTTCAAAGGGCATAACTCGCTCATACGAACTCGGAATCGAGCAAACTCGGTGGCGTTGGAAAGATCGTTCCAAGGGATTTCCAAACATAACTGGAACTACTCCTGGATCATCCTGAGCTAGGAGTTATGACTGCTCAAAGTTGGCCAAAAACTCACTGATTTCCACACTTGGTCAAATTTCCAGATTCTGAATTTTTTTCCAAAAATGACTACTTCGAATTTCAAGCTTCTTCATATTCATTTTAAATTGTCGGATGCTACAATGTCTCTTCCCTCAATGTTTGGTTTTCCCATTTCTTCTGCACTAATTGGTGACATGCTTACTCACCTAGGTTATTTATTAAAATCCGTGCATAAAGGAACTAAGAGTGCAGGCAGGAAGGGTGAATTAAATGGCCTCTCGGTGCGTCACCAAAAATTTTCAGCGATAGCAGGTTTCCATTTTGATGCTTATCGTGACCAACGACACTATCATACGGTATGATTGTCTACGATCATCGATAATAAAGTAACCCAACCATGGGTTGGGGTCGTGTCCCAAGGGAGATGTTTTGAGAATTGATAAAAAAATAGAATTTACATTATAACTAGTCGTAGCTAAATACATTTGCGATAAAAGACATTGTAAATTAAAGGGGCTGACACAAAAGTGTCAATTATCAAATGGGGTTTTGTAACAAGTACTAAAACAGTAAAATAAACAAGAAAATCAAGTATGGGGAAAGGTTCTTGGGGTGTGACCGCAATATAAGTTTAGATAAATTGTTAGGTACATACTTTCGATAGGAAATTTGAAAAATAATAGTGACTAGGCTAAGCTTTAAATGGAAATAAGTTCCCTCTCGGACAACTTACCCCGTTTCAAATGCGTTTCTCTCGGACACCTATTTGCCGCATGAAGACCAGCCTACGCCTTACCCCACTCACTCTATCGAGCTAAGTGCTAGGATATGGGATGAAGACCAGCCTACGCCTTACCCCACACTAAGACTACAATTCTAACTAGTATTTATAGTTTTCACAGATTGTGCTGCGGAGGATTGTTCGGCGACATTAGTCGAGATCGTCGATGAACTTGGCGATCCGCCTTTTGGTCAGCTCATCGCCTTCAGTGTCTTGCCTTTAGCATCCTCGCATTCTAGATCATTGGGCGGTATAGTACTGCTTCGCGGAACTGATCGGCCACTCACCGACTGCTCTTTTCCTCGCCTTTTGATCCATTTGCTTCAATTCTTCGCGTATTGGAACGAAGGACGGTTCATGTCGTTTCGGTGACTTGTCAAGTTGAACTCGGCGATCCGCAGGATTCCATTTCGTGTTCTTTTCAGCCCTATTTGCTCCATTTTGCGCCTAAGTGTCCATGCTTCTACTAAAACTTCAAATACCTGAAATTTCAGCATTTTAATCAGGTATTGAGATAAAACAAGCATTCAAGGACACTATTTCTATTAAAATAAAGCCCTAAATGAGTCCAATTTGTGGACTCATCAATACTCACTTGCTCGAGTCTTGAAACAATTTATTAGAAGTTGTAGAAGACTCCTCAAAAGACTCAAAGGGACTTTCTCAAAAATGTTCGGAAGAACTCTCAAGACTTAACTCTTAACTCTACCTCAAATTTGAATTATGAATTCAAGGTTATGATTTGTGCTAGAAATATATCGTGATGATTAAAAGTTTTTTAGATAGTTAATCATGAGAAACGGTTGAAAAACACTGTCTGGGTTGAACGTCTGTGACACGGAGGTCATTTAAAATGTTTGGTTGAAATAGTTTTTGAAATGGTGGAGTCCGCAATCTCTCCGCGATGCGGAGATAAAAATTCCACTTCTAAGGAACAGGTACGCGACGCGGACCTGGTACTGGTTTTCTGTCCCACTTTTTCTTCCTCGTTTTCTAACTCCAATTCGCCTAAATTCGATTCTTTTTCTAAAGTTCTCTTTAGATTCAAATACCCAATACATGTACACAAGAATCTAATAAAACACAACTCTAAAATCGACACGATTTCCTCAAGAACTCATCAATCTCATTGAAACTCAAGAACGAAAGCCAATTTCAAGGACACAATTCAAGAACATCAAACCTTCAACTTTTTATAACGAATTTAGTGTTGAAATTAACATGATTGGCATGTGGGTGAACAAACCCAACACTATGGAAACTTACATATCTCTTAGCGATTAAACTCTTGGCGAAATCCGAAATCAAATCATCAAGAACTTGACGAAATCTTGGCCTTTTCTCCTCTTTTCTTCTATTTTCTCTTCTTATACTCTTTTCTAAAACCCTAGCGTTTATTAGGATTTGTGTAAACATACCCAAATCAGTTTAGACCCCAATTTAATTACTAAAATGAAATAAATCTAATAGGGTAAGTAAAAGACCAAAATATCCCTCCAATTTTCGGGTAGCTTTCCTTAAATGGACAACCTGACTTCAAAAAGACATATCTCCCTCATACAAGCTCAAAATTTAGTAGACTCGGTGACGTTGTAAAATTGATTCGAAGACCTTTCATTTGATATCTTGTAGCCCACCTAACTCATCCTATACTTAAGGTTATGGTTGTTTAATGTTGACCCAAAACTTAAAGGAACTTAGGAATAACTTGATTGAACTCTCTTTAGTTCTTCTTCGAATTCAAGGTGCTGCATCTAGTGACCTTAACCCTTAGGAAAAAATTAAATTCCTCAGTAAAAACTTACTCACTACGAAGGATGGTTCAAGTATTAGCTCAAAATTTTTATGTGGTGTTACAATATCTCCCCCTTGGGATCATTCGTCCTCGAATGACGGTTGGACTGGGTATGGAACGGGTTACCCTTACTATATTCAAGCTTAGTACTGTAGCAACTCCATGGACTCCTACTAACCAAATCCTTAAGAAGTTCTCATTCTCTCATCATCTCTGCCATACCCACTAGAATTTTCCCACATTACTACTCGGAACCAACTAAGGGCTCTCATTTAACTATTTCTCACTTGACTTGATTTCTCATCTTGCCATATCCCCCTTAGGTCTAAAGCTGACACTTGAAAGCTATGGACCTATTCCATCATCTCTAACTGGTCTACATTCGCTTTACTCTAATACTTAGAAATGACTTATCTCATTGCTACTGAACTCTCCATAAGCAGGTACTAAGACCTCTTTCTACGAAGTTTCTCTTAACCTCTTCTGATTACATGCTCTTTTTACTCTTGTGACTTAGCCTCACTTCACTACCTTTGTCAAGAGGTTTAGGGTATCTCACTTGTATTACTCATATTTATTGAAGCTAATCACCTCAATTTCTCACCTACTCTATGTCAAGTCTTCTAGATCAATTCTTAAGACTAACATCATCACCCTCTTGTTGACATCTTTTTGGTCAAGATAGCCATCTCAAATTCAAGCTTAATATTTATTACTAAACCCGAATATAAATATGATTGCTCTCTTACTATACTAACTTACAACTACTAGATACAAATTCAGAAACACTCGTCCACTAGGACCTTATGACAAGTAGTCAATCCGTACCTCTTAGCCTCTACACTCACAGTTTACCATCACATTTCACTTCACAACTTAAGTACTATTCACTCATTCACTATACATCATTGCCAAATTAATTCTATAACACTTTGAATATTATGGTCTCTCTCTCACAATCATAAGCCTAGCTTAGATCTATCACCTCATGAATACTCCTACTCTTCTATTCAACACTTACACTTGGCATTACCTACACAATGATACTTCAACACAAACTCCTTTCTAGCTACAACACACACAACCTCCTATGATGGAATCTTCACAACTCATCACTTCTTAGTAGGCGTTTGGCCATGCGATACCATATCACGATATGGTGTCGTGAGATGGAATTAGCGTTTGGACATGCGATTTTACGCTAATTCCATCTCATGATTCCATATCATGAGAGGTGATACCATATTCTCCAAAACCATGATATGGAATCACCATGTGATTCCATATCATGATTTGAGATATTTTAATACAATAATTGATCCATGAATTTATATTTTGTTAAAACAATCCCACATTTATATCTACTAACCATTTGTTTCATATGTAAATAAAATTTATAAACAAATCATTACTTTTTAAAATTTATTATTCTCACCAATATAAAATTTATTATTACTTTAAATTTGGTGAATATAAATGATAAAGTAGAAATTCATTTGGTGAATATAAATGAGAACGAAGGGAGTAATACTTTTTTGATTTTTCATAATAAAAGAAAACGCCTCAATCTTATGACTAAGCATAATATTGATAAAAGACAATTTTCATTGGCGGTGCCGCACTTTCTTAATCTTAGTATTTCAAAATGTTCGTTCACATGACTGAAAAATATCAAGTCCAATTGATTGAGGACTTGGGAAAATTTGATCAATTAGTTATTAATATTTAGTCAAGTGGACTAGTTATAATTTTTTTGATTAAATTTTATTAGAAGTGTTTCTGACTCAAACTTGAGATAACTTTTAAAAATTTCGTTATTCAATAAATATTTAACTATTGATTTTTCTTGTAAATAGTTAGAAGTCAGTGATGTTTGTTAATTTTTATCTTAGTGTATTTAACTTCTAAGTTAATATTTACTCACTAATGTATGTTTTTTTCTACTTTATAGATTATTTGTAAGAGTAGTTGAGAGATATGAGCATATCAAGTACAATTTATGTTCAATTTTTTTTAATTAAATTAAATTTAGATGAAACAATTACTTAAGTAAAGAACAAATAACTTTGTAATAATTTATTATGCGATTTTATAATTTTTGTTTATTTGATAAGATTGAATAAACAATTGGGGCTATTTTAATAGTTTTACAACTTATGAGATTTTTATGTTTATGAGAAAATATACAACACAAAAATTCCATATCGCATGTCCAAACAAACCTTCAATTTCATCTCATGATTCCATATCATGAGAGGTGATACCATATTCTCCAAAAACCATATGGAATCACCATGTGATTCCATATCATGATTTGAGATATTTTAATACAATAATTGATCCATGAATTTATATTTTGTTAAAACAATCCCACATTTATATCTACTAACCATTTGTTTCATATCCCATAAGGGAAAACACTTCATTAATAACTTACTAGGTGCATGACTATAGTAAAATAGCTTGTCGAAACACCATCTCCCTTACTTAGATTACTAAATCTCTGTATACTTTCTTCTAACTTTGGAAACTTTCATTACTACTGCTCATGATCTCATTACTCATGCTACCTTTTCGCGTGAAAATATTACCCAAGCTCTAAACATACCATCCTCTTAAATGTCTCAACTGAATAAGGTTTAGGGAAGAGTTTACAACTCACTTTTAGCTCAAACGCACAATTCGCATTCCTCTAAAACTCAACACTTAACTCACTCATGGGCTTCTCTCAAACCCCTCTGGAGTTTTATGACTTCCTCAAGACTCTTGCTAAGAGCAACTCATCGATAAAGGACTGACTTTTCTTTTCAACCACCTCTAGTATATCGGGTAGTCAAATGAATCTGAGAAACACACAAGTATTAAAAAATCTCTATGACATAGCTCTACTGCACGATTAAGAATATGAAAGAAATGAGATAGTTCCTAAATACTGCAGCCCCCTAATTATAGATGTGGCGCTCTTCACACAAATAACTTAGACTCTACAGACACGGTTTCATAGACACCCTAAGACTCTTAAACTCTATGCTCTGATACCAAGTTTGTCAGGACCCGAGTCAACACCCTGGACGTGGTCGGCACTCGAGAGCTATTATTAGTCCTAAATAGAACCCGAATCCTGGCTGACTACAAGCGGAAGACTAACTCAAGCATGCAAAAGTTTAAAAATTGAATAAAATTCATAAAACTTAAATACAAAGCTTTAACTCAAATAATTTACTCTGAATATAAATAGAATATTCAACTAGCCAACAATAGAAAACTCAAGTCTTTAATACATTTAATAAGATAAATGAACAGACTTTTAAAAGGTCTATTGTCTATCTATGAAACCTCTAACTGAAAAAGATGGAAGTCGGGACAAGACCCACGATATCCAAACAACTGATATAACTGAAAATACAAGTGGAACCCTCCGAAAACTGTCACTCCCCGAGCCTACACCCTGGGCGGGACTGGCACTCGAAGACCATTGTTGGCTTCAAGCGAACCCTTGGCCTGACTTACTAACTCAGCGGAAGACTTAACTCATCACATACACATTTATGAAGTAACTAGAATGTTATAAAGGAACATTCAACTGGCCTTTAAGGCAAACTCAAGTCTTTAACATACGAAATGAAAAGTAAAGACAACTGAATTAACTAACTGACTGTATGTCTGTCTATGAAGCCTCTAAACAACTGAGATGTATGTCGGGACAGGCCCACGACATTCTAATGAACTAATACTAAAACTGAAAGCAATGAAAATGAGTCCTCTGAAATGCAAAGAGACTCACCAACAGACTCTGAACTGCTCAATGGATCAACG
>NW_006239013.1:225914-229343 GCF_000226075.1 Solanum tuberosum | reverse complement strand
ACCCGGCCAAAGGTATAGGACCTGAACTACTAAGTGGATCCACTAGTCTATGCTAAAAAGCACTAAGGAATCATCTAAAAAGTATGATCCTTTTTCTGCCCATGATGGCTACATGGTTTATGGGGGCTTGAGTTAATATGAACTCGCGTCCCCATATCGGTGCTCAACACTACTCTCAAAATATACTTAGCTCCTTTGTTTTTAAAACAACTTCTTCTCTAGTTTGAGATAATTGCTCAAACTTAGCTTAAAAAGCTCTCTTGCAATCAATGTTCCCTTTTGCTGTTCAAAACTCTTTTGGAAATCTCAGTTTCCTCTCATCTTAAATGTGAAAACATTTACTCTTGGAAATACTTAGTTCCCATATATCATTTTAAAGAAAATGAACTTTGCTCTTACTCTTTACTCAACTTCAAAACTTAGGTCTTAAAACAAAGTTAAAAAGCATTTGCAATAGACTTCTTGAAAAGACTCTGAGAACTTCCTAGACTTGGCTCTTGACTTTCCTTGAATTTGAATTTATGGATTCAAGGTTATGATTCATATTTATGGATGACTTATAGGTGTTTAGAAGTCATTTAGAGTAGTTAGAATCAATGGAAAGTGTTAGGACACTTAAGAATAACTTAAATAGGCTAAACGATGAAAACTGGTGAAAAATGTCTATCCGGGAGCGTCCCTGGCGCGCCGCGCAACGCCAGGCCCCATTTTACTGGGACTCATTTCTGGCTCACTGCTGGCGCGCCGCCCCAGCCTTTCTGGCGCGTCGCGCCAGCCTCCCTTCAGACAAAATTCAGACGAACTTTTGATTGTGTTTTCTGGCCCTAAATCATTTTAATCCGATTCTTTTTCTCAAATTCACTTTAGATTCATGTACCCAAATCATATACACAAAATCTAACTCAAACAACTCATGGAAACAACCCTTAATCATTACGAAACTCCTAAATCCCAACTCATATTCAAGAACAAAATCAATTCAAGAACAACTATCAAGATCATCAATTTCTCAATCATTTTAGGACGAAAACATGCTGCATTTAAACATGTTTGGCGCGTGGGTAAACTAACATAATGCTATGTGATCTCGCATACCTTGTAGGGATCACCCCCGATGAAATCCACAAGCTAAACTCGACGATCTTGACGATTTCCTTGCCTTCTCCTTCTCTTTTCTCCTCTTCTCTCAAACCCTAACTCTTTTCCAAAAGCGTAAAACTGACCTAGTTCAGTTTAGACCCTTAATTAATTCACTAAAATGAATTAAAATAAAAGGGTAAGGAAAAGACCAAACTACCCTTCAAAAATCTAGATTTGGACTTTTCTTAAACCAACAGCCCAACTTCAAAAGGACATAACTCACTCATCCGAACTCGGAATCGCACAAACTTGGCAGCGTTGGAAAGATCATTCCAAGAGATTTCCAACCATATCTGGAATAACAGCTAACTCATTCTGAGCTAGGAGTTATGGTCGGTTGAAGTTGACCAAAACTCACTTTAACTTACTTAAAATTTTCCAGATTTCCTTATACTTTTCAAAAATGACTATTTCCAGATTTTAAACTTCTTTCTAGTTCTTTCTAGTTCTTTCTAGTTGCGAGGTGTTACAATATCTCCCCCTTGGGAACATTCGTCCTCGAATGAGATTACTTTTGCTAGGTTTAGGGTGCAACATCAAACTCAAACACCCAACAAGCAAATGCAAACAAACACATGCTCATTCATAAATTAGAGAGCACTAAGAAGAAAATTAGTACCTTGATCTGCACTTTCTTCGGATTCAAAGAGATGTGGATATCTCTTCTTCATGTCCTCTTCAGTTTCCCAAGTAGCTTATTCAACCAATTGGTTCCTCCAAAGGACCTTGACTGATGCTACCTCTTTTTTTCTCAACTTGCAAACTTGGCGGTCTAGAATCTAGATAGGAATCTCTTCATAGGATAAGCTATCCTTGATCTCAATGTCTTCAGTTGGTATGATCAATAAACGATCGCCCATGCTCTTCTTTAACATGGAGATATGAAATACCAAATGAACCGCTAATAATTCATGTGGCAGCTCCAACTCATAAGCTACATTGCCAATCCTCTTGGCTATGCGATAAGGTCCAATATACCCGGAGACTAATCTTCCCTTTCTTACCAAACCTCATAACACCCTTCATGGGTGAAACTTTCAAATATACCCAATCATCTACTTCGAACTCTAATGCTCTTCTCTTAACATTAGTGTAGGATTTTTGACGACTCTGTGCCGTTTTCGACCTTTCTTGAATCACTTTCACCTTTTCCATAGCTTGGTGAACTAAGTCTAGTCCTATCAACCCTGCTTCACCAATTCAAACTATCCAATAGGAGATCTGCATCTTCTCCCATAAAGAGCTTCATAAGGAGCCATTTAGATGCTAGAGTGGTAACTGTTGTTGTAAGCAAACTCAATGAGAGGTAGGTGATCATCCCAATTTCCTTTGAAATCAATCACACAAGCCCTCAACATATCTTATAATGTCTAAATAGTGCGCTCTGCTTGCCCAACAGTCTGAGGATGAAAGGAAGTACTTAAGTTCACCTTTGAACCCAAGCCTTTCTGAAAAGATTTCTAGAACTGTGCAGTAAATTGTGCACCTCTATCTGAAATAATGGAGACTGGGACTCCATGAAGCCTTACCACCTCCTGAATATATAACATGGCATAATCTTCTGTTGAATGAGTAGTCTTTACCGGCAAAAATTGGGCTGATTTTGTCATTCTGTCGACAATCACCCAAATAGAATCATGTTGTATGTGAGACCATGGCAAACCTGTGATGAAATCCATGTTAATCATCTCCCACTTCTATTCTGGAAGTTCTATATTCTGCGCCAAACCACCGGGCCTTTGGTTCTCAACTTTCACTTGTTGGCAATTTGGACACTTAGTGACAAATTCAGCAATACCCTTCTTCATGCCATTCCACTAATAAACCTCTCTCAAGTCACGATACATCTTTGTGGAACCCGGATGGATGTAATATCTGGAGCTATGAGCTTCCTCCATGATCCTCTCTTGGAGTCCATCCACCATAGGTACACACAGTCTACCTTGATATCTCAATACACCATCTCCCCCTTGTTCAAAAGCTAATACTTTTTGCTTATGAACATTTGCCTTTAATTCAAGCAAAATGTGATCTTGGTCTTGCTTTTCTTTAACTTCTGCCACTAGTGCTGATTCAGCCCCATTCGTATCCACTATTCTTCCTTCTGTGGAATCCATAAGTCGGACTCCTAGGCGTGCAAGCCTATGCACATCTTTCGCTAACTCTCTCGTTTCTTCATCAACATGGGCGGTACTACACATAGACAACCTGCTCAAAGCATCAGCAACAACATTAGCCTTACCTGGGTGATAAAGGATAATCATGTCATAATCTTTGAGTAACTCTAAC
>NW_006239013.1:216427-224024 GCF_000226075.1 Solanum tuberosum | reverse complement strand
CTTATCTTCCTCAAAATGGGTGGTACTACCCATAGATAATCTACTCAAGGTATCAACAACAACATTAGCCTTACCTGGGTGATAAAGCATACTCATGTCATAATCTTTGAGTAACTCTAACCACCTTCTCTGTCTCATGTCGTAGTCCTTGAGTAACTCTAGCCACTTCATTTGGCTGAGATTAAGCTCTTTCTGAGTGAACACATATTGAAGGCTCTTGTGATCAGTGAATATATCAACATGAACACCATACAAATAATGACGCCATATCTTCAAAGCGAATACTACAGCAACCAACTCTAAGTCATGGGTTGGGTAGTTCTTCTCATGAACTTTCAACTGTCTGGAGGCATAAGCTATAACTTTGCCATTCTGCATTAAGACACAACCCAAACCAACTCTAGATGCATCACAATACACCACAAAACCTTGAGTACCTTCCGGTAAGGTCAAAATTGAGGCAGTGGTCAACCTCTTTTTCAATTCCTGAAAGCTTTTCTCACAAGTTTCCGACCATTGAAATTTCACTGTCTTCTGAGTCAACTTGGTCAAAGGAGACGAAATAGACGAGAACTCCTCTACAAACCTTCTATAATAGCCAGCTAAACCCAAGAAACTCCTAATATCAGTTGGAGATGTGGGTCTAGGCCAATTTTGCACTGCCTTAATTTTCTGAGTATCAACTTTAATCCCTTCTCCAGACACAATATGGCCTAAGAATGCCACAGACTCAAGCCAAAATTCACACTTAGAGAATTTAGCATATAACTCCTTATCTTTCAAAGTCTGAAGAACTATTCTGAGATGACTAGCATGATTTTCTTCACTCCTTGAGTAGATTAGTATGTCATCAATGAAGACGCTAACAAACATATCTAAACTCAAGAACGAAAGCCTGTATGAAATAAGTGAGATAGTTCCTAAATGTTGCAGCCTCCGAATTATTGATGTGGCGCGCTTCACACCGATAACTATGACTCTACAGACACGACTTCATAGACACCCTAGGACTCTTAAACTGTGTGCTCTTATACCAAGTTTGTCACGACCCGAGTCTACACCCGGGACGTGGCCGGCACTCGAGAACCATTGCTGGTCCCCAAGCGAACCCTCATCCTGGCTGACTACAAGCGGAAGACAAACTCAAGCATGCTAAAGCTTAAAAACTGAATAAAATTCATGAAAGTCAAATATAAAGCTTTAACTTAAATGATTTACTCTGAATATAGATAGAATATTCAACTAGCCAACAATAGCCAACTCAAGTGTTTAATATATTTAATAAGATAAATGAACAGACTTCTGAAACTCTATTGTCTATCTATGAAGCCTCTAACTGACAGAGATGGAAGTCGGGACAAGACCCACGACATCCTAACAACTGATATAATTAAAAATACAAGTGGAACCCTCTGAAAGCAAGGAGGCTCACTATAGCTAACTCGAACTGCATGTGGTATCAACGAAGTGCATGTTGATGATCATGAGTACTTGTATCTACATCATTAAATGATGCAGGCCAAATGGCTCAGTACATGGGAATGTACAAGCATGTAAGAGGAATTCTAAAACATAACATAAGCTTGAGTTTCATAAAAAGGAAACATACTTACCTCTTCTCAACTCACTCAACTAAAATCAACTCAAGAATAAGATACTCAACTCAAAGGTATGATACTCAACTCCAAGTTATGATAGTCAACTCAAAGATATGATACTCAACTCAAAGGTATGATATTCAAATCCAAGGTACTCAACTCAAACACTTAACTCAAGATACTCAACTCTAGATACTCAACTCTGGATACTCAACTCAGGATACACAACTCAAGATAAAGCAACAATAAAAGATGCAATATATAGAAAGATTTTAAAATAGTAAATAACAACTCAATGTATTCAAGATTACAATAACAACTCAATTTGTATATAATAAAATATAATAACACTTTGTGGGAGATTCTCAAATCGACAACCATCACTATGAGCTACGTTATGATACATCGTCTCGCCCACGCTGCCAGAACTGTCCTATACTTTGCCAGGGCATAAGACCTCTCAACTAAGTGGATCCACTAAGCTATGCTTAAAAAAATTAAGGATTCATCTAAAAAGTTTGACCATTTCTACCCACATTGGCTACATGGTTTATGGAGACTTGAGTTATCTGAACTCGTCCCCATATCGGTGCTCAATACTACTCCCAAAAATATACTCAGCTCATATGTTTAAAAACATAAGTCTTGCTGTAGTTTGAGATTATTACTTCAAATCTTTCTCTAAAAAGAGATTTTACTCAAACTGGTCAAAACTCTTTTAGAAAGCTCACTTTCCTCCAATTTTAAATGTGAAAATATTTACTCTTGGGAATACTTAGTTCCCATATATCCTTTTAAAGAAAATGAACTCAACTCTACTCTTTCTCAACTCAAGTGCTCAATTCTTAAAACAAGTTTAGAAAAAATTGTAAAAGACTTCTCAAAATAAGGTTCATACCGAATTATGGACGTGAACGACTCAATTCAAGGTTTTCAATAACCATAAGTAGAACTCAATACTCGGAACTCAACAACTCAGAACTCAAGAACTTCAATGATACTACTTAATTCAAGAATGGTCAACTCAGAGGGTTCATGCAGAATTATGAGCATGAGCAACTCAACTCAAGGACGTCGTGATACTACTTATCTCAAGAATGTTCAACTCATAGGGTTCATGCAGAATTATGAGCATGAATATCTCAACTCAAGGACTTAATGGATAACATGTAACAGCCCCATGATTAGGAATAAAATCTCAAAAGGGATTATGAACTCAATACTCAAGTCTTAGAACTTGAAGATACTACTCTTCTCAAAGATGCTCAGTTTACGAAGTTCATGCGAAATTTATGTACATGAGCGGCTCAACTGGAGGGTTTACATAATAATATGGAACTCATGTATACGACTCTTCTTCTCATTCTCATACTTACTTCCTCAAAACTTAGCTTAAATCAATAGTTAATCTCAAAGGATTCACAATAGAACTCAAAGACTTTCTTGAACTCTACTCTTTGCTCTCTCTTGAATGTGAATTATGAGTCCAAGAGTTATGGTTCATGATATGAAGGATTTCTTTATGATAAGGTAGACTCATGAATACATTCTCCTCATTCTTATACACACTTGCTTGAGTCTTGAAACAAATTATTAGAAGTTGTAGAAGACTCCTCAAAAGATTCAAAGGGACTTTCTCAAAAATGTTCGGAAGAACTCTCAAGACTTAACTCTTAGCTCTACCTCGAATTTGAATTATGAATTCAAGGTTATGATTTGTGATAGGAAAGATATCGTGATGATTAGAAGTTTTTTAGATAGTTAATCATGAGAAACTGTTGAAAAAACTTTCTGGGAGCAAGTACGCGACTCGGAGGTGAATTAAAATGTTTGGACGAAATAATTTTTGAAATAGTGGAGTCCGTGATCTCTCTACGACGCGGAGATAAAAATTCCACTTCTGAGGAACAGGTCCGTGATGTAGACCTAGTACTGATTTTCTGTCTAACCTTTTCTTCCTCGTTATCAAACCCCAATTCACCTAAATTAGATTCTTTTTCTCAAGTTCTCTTTAGATTCAGATATCCAATACATGTACACAAGAATATAATAAAACAAAACTCTAAAATCGACACGATTTCCTCAAGAACTCATCAATCTCATCTAAACTCCAGAACGAAAGCCAATTTCAAGAACACAATTCAAGAACATCAAACCTCCAACTTTCTAGAGCGAATTTAACGCTAAAATTAAAATGATTGGCATGTGGGTGAACAAACTCAACACTATGGAAACTTACATACCTCTTAGGTATTAAACCCTTGGCAAAATCCGAAATCAAATAATCAAGAACTCGATGAAATCTTGGCCTTTTCTCCTCTTTTCTCCTCCTTTCTCTTCTTGAACTCTTTTCTAAAACCCTAGTGTGAATTAGGATTTGTGTAAACTGAACCAAATCAGTTTAGTCCCCTATTTAATTACTAAAAACGAAATAAATCTGATAGGGTAAGGAAAAGACCAAAATACCCCTCCTATTTTTGGGTAACTTTTCTTAAATGGACAGCCTGACTTCAAAAGGGCATATCTCCCTCATACGAGCTTGACATTTAGCAAACTCGGTGGTGTTGAAAAGAGGATTCCAAGACCTTTCATTTGATATCTTGTAGCCCACCTAACTCATCCTGTATGGAAGGCTATGGTCGTTTGAAGTTGACCCAAAACTTAAAGAAACTTAGGAATGACTTGAATGAACTCTCTTTAGTTCTTCTTAGAACTCAAGGTGCTACATCTAGTGACCTTAACCTTTAGGAAAAATTTAAATTCCCCGGTAAAAACATACTTACTACAAAGGATGGTTCAAGTCTTAGCTCAAAAAATTTCTAGGGTGTTACAATCACAGAGTAGCTCATTAAATCTTGAATCAAGTATATGTGAGATAACCTTTAACCAATCCATGATTCCTTAATATGCAAGCAATCCTTTCAGAATTTCATAGATGCTCGTCTTAAAGCAATATAAATCATAAAACATTTCTTTTCATAAATCATGCATAACTTCATGAAAACATCATTCATAGGTTCATAGTTTCCTCATAAATTCATGTCTTTTAGGGTTCATAGTCAAAATTATGATCAATGTATGAGTTTATATGATACAATTGGAATGCATGTAATTGAGTTAAAACAATCATAACTCGATCAAATTCAAACAGTTGAATCAACAAAACAAGAACCCACGGAGAATTGAATGTAAACCTAATCAATTTGATTAAAATTGAATTGGACAATTGGAGAAAACCTTGGGGCTTAATGGGTGAATGGAACCCATTGGTGAAGCCTTACATACCTTGATTTTGAAGCTCAAAATAATGGTGAAAAAGAATACTTGATTTGGAAACTCTAGATTCTTCTTCCTTGACCTTGCGCGAGAAAAACTTGAGAGGATTTAGGAAAATTGAAAAAAGGAATGGGATTTTAAGAATTTGAGAGAATGAAAGAGTTGGGTTAGTTTTAGGGGTGGAAGGGTAGGTATATAACTTGAAATAAGGGTCAAAACGAGATAGTATAGGCATTAGATGCATAAGAAAAGACTCAAATACCCTTAAAAATAACTGACGGATGGTTCCTACGATTGTGACCTACGATCCGTAAGAATTTCTACGGCCTGTCATGGTCAACAGTACAACAAACTTCAGAAAACTAAAATATTCAATCATTTTCCACGAGACCTTTCTATGGCCCGTTCAATTTTCTACGATCCGTAGACCCAATTCGTAGAACCCAACTTTTGGTTCAAAATTTAACTAAGCCTGGAATCTTTCTACGGAACCCATCTACGACTCATCAAACTTCTTACGGTTCGTCCTGTTCATTCGTAGGTCATACTTCAGAAACTTGAAATTCCAAAAAATTATCTCCAATTCTATGACTTCCTTCCTATGGTTCGTAGGTTTGACTCGTAGAACCCACTTTAGTGTCTAAATATGCATTTCTCTTTTTCTTTCAAATTTCGAGGTGTCATACAAACCATATATGCAATCTGATTAAACTCGATGTTCTGGACTCAATGGAACCATCGAAACACGAATTTGAGGTGTCCTTGACCTGAAACTCGTGGAAGTCACAAGAAACAAATATAACACCTAAAAAGGTTAAATCAAGCTCGAAACCTCTAAACATTCAATCAAGACCTCATTTAGGCCTAAAATCATTCTCCAAATCCAACACAACTCTTGGAATTCTAATTCAAGCATCTGAACTTGAATGTTGACTAAAGTCGACCCAAAGGCTAAAATTTCACAAAGTTCCAACATAGGACCTCAAATCCTAAAAAAAATTCCGAATATGAAACCGACAAGTCTCTTGAACCAATTTCCACATTCTGGAAGTGGCAAAATTGATGAAATTATGTTTCGAAACTCAAAACTCCAAAAGACGTTGAAAACTACTCTCAAACAACTTTAGCCTTTTGAGATCAAACACTTTAAAAATTCACAACTTTGTACTCAAGCTCGAAATCAATTTCAAAATTTATTTAGAAATAACTCAGGGTCACTATCGAAAGGGGTAAAATGGTAATTTTATAAAAAAAAAATCAAAAATGACCTTCCGGATCATTACAAAACCTATTAATTTATAACTGCACAAGACATCATCTTCCTTAGGATGATAAGATTTCATTTCAAAATAATTAAGAACTTAAATTGATGTATATGTAAAATTAAATAATTAGATTTAGTATTTTTGTATTCAAATTTAATTTAGATTTTATCTTACATGAGATGAAGATAAGAAATAAATAAGACACGGTATACCAACTAAGAAACCTATTGAGAGAAATAGATTTTTTCTTTTTAGGCCATAAAGTTATAGTTGAATGACTTTATAGGGAAAAAAAATTCAAAATAATTTAAGTGAAATCTTTTGAATATTTGAATGAATTTTAAGGAAATTATATAAAACACACACCAAAACTATTCAAAAGGAAGATTACACGAATTTGCCTTCAATTCTACCATCCAAAAAAGCATTTAAAAGAAAACAAAAGTAATTTTCTTACAAATTTTGAAAGAGACTAGTATATATCTAAACAATTTCTATTTACTCTCACTTTGTCTTCTTCATCTATTGTGTTCATTCTATCAGAACAAGATTCTTAATCCAACTCAAGTGCTACAAATAAGTTTGAGGTTTCTTCATCTATTATGTATATATCTTCTTTTATTCAATTATCTAGGATCTTTATTCTTTCTTCTTTCATTTTCTAAAATTATTATAATTTTATTATTTTTATTAATGAAAGTTCTAGTACATCTAGTGTAACACCCCATATTCGAAACAAACCAAAAATACAGATTTCGAGAAGTTGCAGGTGCAACTTACGGTCACCATCCACGGACCGTAGGTCAGACCACGGCCCGTGCTGGTGGTCCGTGGTTCACCACTGCAACCCCTCCCAGATTCAGTCAGAAAATTTGGCTAAGTGTTGACCCACGACCGGACTTACGGTCCGTAGGTCAGGTCACGGACCGTAGTTCATGTCCGTGGATCGATGTCCCAAAAGCCCAGCTTCAGTCCTGATTGACGGTTGACCAGCACGAACCGTCAATCGATCCACGGTCCGTAGGTCTGACTGTAGATGAGGGTCAACAGTCAGTTAGATAAAGATTATTGATTGGTCAACTTCATATGGTCATAACTTTTAGCACAAAAGGAATTTGTGTCCCAAGACCTATGGTATGATAGATAATTGAATTATCTTTCCAACGCCACCAAGTTTGCTAAATTTTGACCTCCGAGTAAAAAGTTATGCTCGTTTTAGTGAAGCCCTGTCGGGCAGACTCGACCTACGGACCCAATCGAAGGACCGTCGATTGATTGACGGCCCGTCAGTCCAAACCGTCGATCACTCCGACAGCAGTTAATTCAGGGGTCTTTTGGTCTTTACCTATTTCGTTTAACCCCTAAGATACGTCGTTTAAACCCTAAATCATGAGGTTTTAATCAGTTTAAACCTAGAAACATAACTAGAACTTATCCAAGTCAATTCATTAATCAAAA
>NW_006239013.1:213571-214670 GCF_000226075.1 Solanum tuberosum | reverse complement strand
CTCCTCCAGTTCCAGATCAAGAAGTCTCAAATACTGAATTCAGGAATGCCATTCAGATGTTTGCTCAGAGTGTCGCTAACCAGAACAATCAGCGGGTTCAAGCTCCTGTGAATGCAAATTGTGGATCAGCAGCAGCAAGGGTCCGTGACTTTGTTAGGATGAATCCTCCTGAGTTCTTAGGATCGCAGACTGGTGAAGATCCCCAGAATTTCTTGGATGAGATCAAGAAGATCTTTGAGGTGATGCAGGTCACTGGGAATGATCGGGTTGTGTTAGCATCTTACCAACTGAAAGATGTAGCTCATATCTGGTATACTCAGTGGAAGGAGAACAGGGGTACAGATGTTGCTCCTATCACTTGGGATTGTTTCAGCGAAACCTTTCTGGACAGGTTTTTCCCCATAGAGTTGAGAGAAGCAAGGGCCCAGGAATTTATGAACTTGAGGCAGGGTAACATGACTGTCCAAGAGTATGGGGTTAACGTTTAACCCAACCTCGTCCAGGTATGCTCCTCACATAGTTGCTGATTCCAGGGCTCAGATGAATAAGTTCTCTATGGAGTGTCAGCCTTAGTGAAAACAAAGTGCAGGAATGCTATGTTGTTGGGAGACATGAACATCTCTAGGCTTATGACTCATGCTCAGCAGGTTGAGGGTGATAAGCTTAGGGAACAGGCTAAGGATACTAAGAAAGCATGAACATGTAACTACGAGTATTCCCAACAGAAATCGGGTGGTGGAAATCGCTCGCATATTCAGCAGAAGTCTTCGACTCCATCCCTTTCATCAGCTAGTGTTCCATCTCCCAGGTTCCGTAATGATCAGAAAGGTAGGGCGTCAGGCACTAAGTCTCAAGGTAGAATTTCAGGCACCAAAACTTACCCAACTTGCCCGAAATGTAGTAAGAACAATCCAGGCGAGTGCCTTGCAGGTAAGGAAGGATGTTTTGGGTGTGGTCAGTCTGGTCATAGATTGAAGGATTGTCCTTCTAGACAGGGTCAAGGAGGAAATAATGGTAGAGCTCAGTCTACAACTTCAGCAGCAACAGCAGGTCATCCGACTGAGCAGGGTAACTCTTCTGGTACTGGTGGCGGACAGCG
>NW_006239013.1:211341-213471 GCF_000226075.1 Solanum tuberosum | reverse complement strand
GTATTTTCAGTATCTATAGCATGTTCAGATTATTTCACTGCTTCATTGCTTTGTTCAGTTATATGTTATTTCAACTTTACTCTATCCTGCATGCTCAGTACCTTTCAAGTACTGACGCATACGTGCACTACATCTTCTCGTGATGTAGGTTCAGGTTCTCAGCATCCAGATCACGCTTAGATCGATTTCCGATCTTCAGTTCAGCAGCATCAGTGGTGAGTCCTCATTCTTCGAGGACTAGTGACATGTTTATCTTTTTTTGCTTTTAGTCTTTAGTTTTAGTTTTGCTAGATCTAGTTGGGGCATGTCCTAACATTTCTAGTCAGTTTAGAGACTTAATTCAGACATAGATAGATTGAGCTTAGTATTTTAAGTTTGATATTTCTTTTGTATTAAACTCTCAGATTTGATATATTCAGTTATAGTATATGGGTATTCCCCATCTTTTCAGATTTATTTATGATTTAGCTTCCGCATCAGTTTATTATCTTTAGTATGCTCATGATCATGCCAGCAGGGTTAGCTTGGGATCACTTATGGTCCTAGGTCCCGTGTCCGCGTCTCGGGGGTAGCTCTGGGGGTGACAAACTTGGTATCTGAGCATTAGGTTTAAGTGTCCTAGGATGTCTGAAAAGCCGCATTAGGTAGAGTCATTTTCATGGATGTGTAGTGCGCACCACATCTAATGAGGGGGAGGCTACAAAGTGTTTTAGGAAATCTTCATTTTCTTGTTACTCTTATCGTGCGTAAGGTATGATCTAAATTCCATTCTAACTCGACGTTCTACGTTTCAGTGATCATGCCTCCTCGTAGAGCTTATGCCAGGAATGTGAATGCTAGGAACGCAAACGCAGCTCCTCCAGTTCCAGATCAGGAAGTCTCAAATGCTGAATTTAGGAATGCCATTCAGATGTTGGCTCAGAGTGTCGCTAACCAGAACAATCAGCGGGTTTAAGCTCATGTGAATGCAAATGGTGGATCAGCAGCAAGGGTCCGTGACTTTGTTAGGATGAATCTGCCTGAGTTCTTAGGATCGCAGACTGGTGAAGATCTTCAGAATTTCTTGGATGAGATCAAGAAGATATTTGATGTGATGCAGGTCACTGGGAATGATCGGGTTGAGTTAGCATCTTACCAACTGAAAGATGTAGCTCATATCTGGTATACTCAGTGGAAGGAGAACAGGGGTACAGATGCTGCTCCTATCACTTGGGATTGTTTCAGCGAAACCTTTCTGGACAGGGTTTTCCCCATAGAGTTGAGAGAAGCAAGGGCCCAGGAATTTATGAACTTGAGGCAGGGTAACATGACTGTCCAAGAGTATGGGCTTAAGTTTAACCAACTCTCCAGGTATGCTCCTCACATAGTTGCTGATTCCAGGGCTCAGATGAATAGGTTTCTCTATGGAGTGTCAGACTTAGTGAAAATAGAGTGCAGGAATGCTATGTTGTTGGGAGACATGAACATCTCTAGGCTTATGAATCATGCTCAGCAGGTTGAGGGTGATAAGCTTAGGGAACAGGCTAAGGAGACTAAGAAACCAAGAACATGTAACTACGAGTATTCCCAACAGAAATCGGGTGGTGGAAATCGCTCGCATTTTCAGCAGAAGTCTTCGACTCCAGCCCTTTCATCAGCTAGTGTTCCATCTCCCAGGTTCCCGTAATGATCAGAAAGGTAGGGCGTCAGGCTCTAAGTCTCAAAGTAGTATTTCAGGCACCAAAACTTACCCAACTTGCCCTAAATGTAGTAAGAACCATCCAGGCGAGTGCCTTGCAGGTAAGGAAGGATGTTTTGGGTGTGGTCAGTCTGGTCATAGATTGAAGGATTGTCCTTCTAGACAGGGTCAAGGAGGAAATAATGGTAGAGCTCAGTCTACAACTTCAGCAACACTAGCAGGTCGTCCGACTGTTCCTCACATAGTTGCTGATTCCAGGGCTCAGATGAATAGGTTTCTCTATGGAGTGTCAGACTTAGTGAAGACAGAGTGCAGGAATGCTATGTTGTTGGGAGACATGAACATCTCTAGGCTCATGACTCATGCTCAATAGGTTGAGGGTGATAAGCTTAGGGAACAGGCTAAGGAGACTAAAAAAGCAAGAACAGGTAACTACGAGTATTCCCAACAGA
>NW_006239013.1:211024-211150 GCF_000226075.1 Solanum tuberosum | reverse complement strand
TGCCTCAATCGATTGTAGAACTAGGATTGTTCGTTTTCAGTTTCCAGACGAACCAATTCTAGAATGGAAGGGTAGTAGTTTAGCCCCTATGGGTCAATTCATTTCTTACCTTAAGGCCAGAAAGAT
>NW_006239013.1:180740-205503 GCF_000226075.1 Solanum tuberosum | reverse complement strand
CTTGTGGTCCTAGGTCCCGTGTCCGCGTCTCGGGGGTAGCTCGGGGCGTGACATCTAGGGCGAAAGAGAGGAGATCGATCATTTTAGGTTTGACCATATTCAAAAGAAATAATTATTGATATGGTGAAAATAAATTTAACTTTTGATAGATCTAAAGGTAGCAACCACTTATAACAATTTCCTTCGACTGAGAAGTCTTTTAAATTGATTTTCCCCAAAAAATTTAATTTGTTTTGAAAGAAATTTAAATTTAAGATGGAATTTTTTATCACTAATCCAATAAATCTTGAGAGATGCATGCTCACAATATATCGAAACTTGTATTTTTTTTATGGATCTAAGCTTTTCATATTTTTTCCCTTATTTATCTAATCATTTATTTTTATTTCAAGAATGCAAGTTCTAATAAAGGAGATTGATCATCTTAGGTTTGACCAATAAAAGATAAATTATTGTTGCTCTGAGTGGAAATTAATTTAATTTGTGATAGATCTAGAAGTTGAGGGCACCTTTAAAAATTAATCTTTTCCAAAAAATTTAAAACTTTTTCGGAAAGAAATTTTGATAACAAATGATTTATTTTTATCATACATTCAATGTATGTAGTGAATCGTTTGAGATGTATGACCAAAACAATAATTGATCTTGCTACGGAATGTATACATTGATGGACAAACATCTTTACTTTGACTTTTTTTGTGTGGATATTCTAGCACTTTGATTAAGTTCTTAAGATGTTACTCGACATGTAAATATAACTTACTAGCAAGCTAGCAGTTTTAATCATCTTTTGAAAACCTTTTCTATTACTTTACAAAATATTTTTTTCTTACAAAATATCTAACTAAGTGTTTCTTATTTTCTACTTGAATATGGATAACCAACACAAAATTTATGGTGATGAAGATGCAATGTTAAAGGATGTGCCCATAGCTTTTATCATACCTTAAAAATCAAAAGTTGATGATTTAAAGGTAAGCCTTAAAAAATTCCTCTGATTATAAGGTGCTAATTTTTTTTCCTAATAAGCCATGTTCAATTTTTTTGATAGATACTTGAACAACTTTTTTTTATGTTAATTGTGTTATGAAAGAAAAAAGACATGTTCTTCTGTAGAGTTAATACAATTGATCATATCATAACAACAACACTTAAATAGTCATACAAATAAAAATAAATTAAACGTTTGATATCACCTTGCTACAAAATCAAATAATGAAAAAATCTCAAACTTCTACCCTTGTTTAAATGCATCATAGATGAATGTATTTTGATCCGTTTATACCAACATGAAAATTGAACAAATATTGAATTAGCGTTGAGAATCTTACTTGAATCATTACTACTCTTAATTTTTTTTAATAAATACATATATTAAAAAGATAAATTGATTTCTATTACCATTGAAAATATAGTTTCTTTTAACAAGAATAGAAAGTTAAAATTTCTTTTAATGTGAACATGCTTGAACAATGATAAAGAGATTTGACCTTCTCAAGGAAATCATCGTCTCTATTATTGAAAACCTAAAACCAATGGAAATCACCTTTTTTTTAAAAATAAATTATTGGGGATATTCTAGAACTCTTATTAATGTTTTAAAATGTTAATTAACACATATAAATTACAAGCAAGTTAGAAATTTTCATCTTTATTTTATTTAAAGGAAATTTTTTTGATAGTTTCCTCCAATATAATTAGTTCACTCAATTTTTTGTTTTACAAAATAAATAAGTAAGTGTTTTATATTTTCTACTAGAATATGGATACGCAGTACAAAGTAGATGGTGCAGATGCACTAGTGGCAGTTCCCATATCTTCTGTCGCACCTCAAGATGATATTTTAAAGGTAAGCTTTTGAAAACATTCTTCATTGTTTAGTATATACATTTTAAGGTGCTTAGTTCTGTTCCTTTTAAGACATGTAAAAAAAATAAAATTGATGCATCTGGGAATAATTTTTTTAGTGTTAGTTGTCTTATAGAAGAAAGATAAACATTTTCTTTCTAGAGCTAAAGCATCTAAGACACATAAAACCAACATCATTTAACTATATTATTATAAGTTCTCTAACAAGTCTAATGCTTCATTTATCTTTTTAAGATTATAAGGCATCTAAATGATAAGACAAGTATTAAGAATATCTGAATTAACATCTCAATGTTAAGATGATGTATTAAGATCTGAATACTAAATAATACGATTGTTATTGAACTCATTAACATCATTAGACTCAGAAACATAGAACCATCGAGAATTTATCTTAGTGAAACTCCAAAATAGATCATGTCCATCTCCCGTCATCACTAGGCCAGTCACTGTTCCATGAAAATACCCCTATCTGATAAAACCTTGTCCATCCACGAAGCCACATCAACAACATACCGGACCCACAAATAATGCCTTGTCAAAAATCCAGGTGCCGCTCCAGTTCCTACCAAATCCCTCAACAAAGTCAATACTTGAGTGATTACATCTGATGAAGTCAGAGCTAGCACAATAGTCTCCTAAACTAGTACCATTGCTTTCTTCGCTGCCATATTAAGAGTATTTAGAAGTTCGGGGACTTGGACTTGTCTCTAACATGGTCAGTAGTTGGGGTCTTGGCCCTGACTGGTGTTGCTGCCATGTTTCTGTCCCGATTGCCTCCACTATCACGCATCACAATAGTAACTGCCGGCTCGGATGCCTCAACTATCACGCATCACAATAGTAACTGTCCGCTTGGGTGCCTCAACTCTAGCTTCTCCTGAACGTGTCCTCATCATTTGTGAGAGAAAATAGTGAATGTCATATACAAATTCGGATCACCATGGAATTAAGTAATAACACAAAGGAAATAATTAAGTTTTTCTAGTGTTGAAGAGAAGTATCTCTTCGTACCATTATAAAAGACTATACTAAACGTGTCCTTGCATGATGATATCAAAGAACCTAAAGATTTAATCCTAACTTTGTCACAATATAAGACACCCACACTAACTCCACGATGGGCAAATCATATTTTTCCAGCTAAGCAATACTATAACCGATTTATTTAACACAATTTAAAAATATTAAGACAAGACATAAAGTCTCAAGTATAATAGATTTAAAATTTTTGGATGTATAAACTATTACATCTTCAGAATCCAAAAGTCATCGTACATGACTTCAACTAAAATACTTAAGAATAGTAATAAACTAAATAAATAGAACAATTTCTGAAAGAGATAAACATCGGTCTTCTAGAAGATTTGTACTGCATTAAATGTGGGGCCTCGTAAAAGACTCTAGATCATAGTTTTCACCCAAAGAAAAGTGCAGGAGTAGAATTAATACAAATACTATGTACTAGTAGGTATCATAGGCATGTAAACCCAACAAACAGGTAGACATGTTCAACTGCACATAATCAATAACTCATCAAGTACACGAGTCAACATCCACCAGGTAGATAATCTCACTTCTGAGATATTAATGTCGACACATCACCAGATATATTAGTCACCACAACAGATATAACAAAATCACAAACTCCAAATAATATAAGCAATCAAACACAAGTATGGAATTACATCCACAGTGAGTTATATCAGAATACCCTATGCATCTCATTAGTCTCATCTTTCACTCACTCAATCACTCATCTATACATACATACTAAAAGACTTTAAACTTTTCCAACTAGTCATGAGACCATATCTATTCATGTATGGGACTAGTGTTGTACTCGATCCATTATGCAATCATATATCATACTGAAATGGTATTTAGTTCATCACCCACAATTGCTTATTCATAAGTTCACATCGAAATCGAGTCACTCATCATCAAAATAGTGTATATACATATAGTACACACACATATATGTATGTATGTATTATCGTTACCTCAACATATCTTAGTATGCTATATGTTGACTTATCTCTCATGTGAACAACATCACGTACAATGAATATCACAAGTACACATCACAATCACAAGTCATTGCAGACAAGTTTCAACAATTCACAATTTATTTATACAAGCATTGTCAAATAATCAAATTTCAATTATTGACTATGTATGCGGACCAGTCAACAAGCTTTAAATACTTACAATACATACAAGCAACTAATCAAAGTCTAACTCTGGGTAAATCGTAACCTAATATCAACTGAAG
Source organism: Solanum tuberosum (assembly GCF_000226075.1). Taxonomy (NCBI): domain Eukaryota; kingdom Viridiplantae; phylum Streptophyta; class Magnoliopsida; order Solanales; family Solanaceae; genus Solanum; species Solanum tuberosum. The sequence goes on along the minus strand of NW_006239013.1, from coordinate 201,359 downwards.
ATTTTTAATTGAGCAAGTTAATTCGCTTGAGCTATTCATTTCCTCAAAGCCTCAAAATGCTAAAAGTCTAAAACAAATAAATTTAAAAATATTTAATCATCTTTTCTTCAAACAATGGTCTTGGGAATTTTTAAACCCACTTCATTCTACCCCTTTTCAAGGTCTAATTCATTACCTAATGATTATTTCATCATACAGTAGTTTCCCATGATCACAATAGCCTAATATATGGAGTTTCTACTCCATTAAACCCTTTAAATCACTTTATCTGCTAAAATAACTCATTCTTATTGGACTCTAAGTTCCATCTACATCATTAATAAGACTTAACTCATTGTTTCTATCCTAAAAAGTGTTAATTAACAACTTATAATCCTAAAAATCACTAATTACTTGAACCAATAGTTTTTTTTCACATTATTCATGAATTTTAGGGGTTCTAACACATAATACACCATAAAGATCAGCTCTTCGATTATAGGATGTTATATAAGTATTAGATGAAAGGGTTGAGGTAGAAGAAAATAGTGCTAGCCCTTGAAATATTATCTCTTTGGGTTTTGGGTCATTTTCTCTAAGTTATGAGGAGAGACTTGAAATAAATGAGCATTCTACTTTGTGTTGTGTGTTGGAATGATCACTCTCTCTCTGCTAAATTGGACTTTCTATGGTACAACTATCTCTTTATGGTAAGTCTTGAAACTCTAGCCCCACTCCACTATGACGGATCCATTCCTGCTATAGTGGTCTCGCTACAACGAGACACCCACAACTACAACAAAGACCCCCCTTAAAATGTAGCTTAGAGAAAAATAAAGTATTTACAAAAAAAGTTTCTATCACAAGACATCACAACAGAAAATGGACGCAACAAGCATCATGACTACTTGTTTCTTACTCTCTAACCAATCTCAGATTTACTATGGGGACTCTAACTAGAGTACTATGGACTTAGCCACTCAAACAACCGAATGAGTCATTATAAATATGAATATGAAAACAATTAATAAATATAAATTTTGGAAAAATTGTTAAAATGATATCTAAACAATCCTACTTTTTAGGAGACCTAGTACCCCCTTGAATATTTTTTAAAGGGTTTTTGGACGTTTATTTGGTGTGACTCAAGCCAAAAATTGATTATGGAAGAACATAGTTATTCAAGAGATTAAATTTAAACTCGAAGTTTTTAGACTACAATAATCACCACATTTACATATATTGGCTTCTTCGATATTCACTGAATTTTGCTACATTTCATAAAAGAGAAAATGGAGAAGAGGGTTTGATTTAGAAGCGAGAAACAAGAGAAATGTTCGGGATTTAGAAAAAGAAGAGAGACAAAATTGGGGATATAGAGTTCAATAACAATGGAGTTAGGGAAGAAGAGAAATGACCGTTTCTTTTAACGTTGGGGGAGTTAAATGCATCTTTTAGATGGGAGAAAAAAGGAGTCACGTGACCCTTTTGTGTGACTCACAAACGTTTTGCCATGTAGGCAAAAAATGCTCAAACGGTTCAAATCTTGGTTGGTAGAGGTGTTTAATAGTATTAACCCTAGTTGAGGTGTCTAAATGAATTATGCAGACAACTTTAAAGGGCCGCAAATAACTTAAGCCATTTAAAAATAATAATCTTTTATGTGTCTTGATTGATCACAGTGAGAGTAATAATAGGCGGACTTGTTGGTACTCTTAAACTTTGATTAATTTTTTATTGTTGATTTTGAGAGAATTAATATGATTTGATCTGTTTTTCCTCACCATGATTAACACACTAGATGTTTTCAAGTTCTCCATTAATTTGTTGTGACATGCCGGACAAATTTACAACAGATCATTGGTTTTAATGCCCCCTCCCTCCCTTTTTTTTCCATAGCAAACATAAAAATATTTGTTATGGAGCGCAATTATGCAAACTATAACTATAACATACAAATATGATTTTTATGTTTGCTATATGTGAAAGTTGCTCTTCTTCTTTTTTTTTGGTTAAAAAGAGGTATTTTATACCTATCTAATATGCATCCATACAAATAGAATGGTTACATACTTACATAATCTACTAATAATAGGGCTAATAGCAACAATTCTACTTATAATACTGTTTTTGATACATCTAATACATAGGGATTCTTATCTAGATTAACAAAATCTTTTTATTTTTCATTGTCTGTTTTCATGGCGTCGTCATAACAAAAGATGGGGCTGTTTTCCATTTCACAAAAATTCTATTTGATTCCGTCCTTACCTTCTTAGCTAGTTGATCGATCACCTAGTTTTGTTATCTATGATTGTGTTTATTTGGTGGGTTCTATAACCATTGAATATCATTCTACTAATTCTAGAACATGATATTTTTTCAAGATTTCACTAAGAATTTATTCAAATTTACTATCTAAACCAATAAGAAAGGTGTGCACCTTTTACGGTTGAGCAGTCATCATTTTCATTTAATTACAATTAATTTGACTTTTGAAGTAAGATTTATTCTAATTTACCATCTAAACCAACAATAAAGATGTGCACCTTTTTATCGTTGAGTAGACTTGTGAGTAAGAATTGTCATCATTCTCATTTAGTCACAATTGATTTGAAATAGTAAACAGAGAAATTAATTACTACTCTATTTCGACCTACTAGTTGGGATAGATCACACTAAAGAGAACAACATGTAGGACGTTGACCAATATATATTTCTCTTAAGAAAAAATTAAACTCGTGAATAATAGTGGTACTATCTTACACTTTATTTTTTATCATTGTTACCCATTGTATTGTATTGTATTGTTATCATATATACAATATTGTTTGTTTTGATTGTTACTTAAAATGCATTGTATTGTATTGTTAAATTCCGTTGTAACATAACAATGAAACCCCTCATTTTATGGAACAACTGATTTGGTGTGTTCCCATTGGTACTTATAAATTTCTTTTCAATTATGTCCTTACTTAATATTTCATAATACTATTTTATCATTTACTCTATATTATTTTATCTCACTCAAACCTCCTACCCAACAACTACTACTTTGCTTTGTCTCCTTCTAGGTTTGGTTGTTTGTCCTTCCTCTTTCTTCTTTTTTTAAGCATATACTGAGAAATGATTTGAAGAATAAATAATAAATGTCAAGAGTAAAACTTGAAAAACAATATATGTACTCCCTTCATCCCACATTAGTAAAAATATTTATTTCAAATTACTTATCAATTTACAAAATCAAGATAGAATTAATTAAAAAAGTATTCCAATTTATCTTTAAAGTTAATTCTTTTTAAAAGTATAAATATTATAAAGTTCAAAAAATAACAATCTTTATTGTTAATCTTGATATCGATGAATAAGTAAATAAATAAAGTTGGGGTGTACATGGCCGGGTTGATTCGGGTTTTTCAAATATCAAATCAAACCATTTGTGTCGGATTTTTAAATTTATAAACCAAATCAAACCAATAAAACTCGGGTTTTTCAACTTCGGGTTTTTTCGGTTTTTTCGGGTTTTTCGGATTTTTGGGTTTTTCCGGTAAAGTATTCATACACAACATATAATTTACTTGTACTTCAAATATTTCTTTAGTCCTACCAAAATACAACTATCTAAGGTGTTTCTTAAAAAAAAAAAACACAATATGATATGATTAATGACACTAAAATATCCAACAAAAATAATAATAATGAAATCGTGTAAAACAAATATTGCAAATTAACAAGTCATAATGAAAATGATCATAATTTAAAAGTACTAAATCATGCTAAAATTAAGTTTAATAAGTATTAGTTACATGACTAAATATTAAAGGAAATTAAAATTAGATTATGTATTTTAATTGTCTAAACCAATGTAAAACTAAAGAACAAATATTCAATATTATTGTCATTCTTAGTGTTGAATTGATTTTCTTTTTGCATTAGTATTAATTTGATTTTGATTTAAGCTTATTATAATTACCAACATATGTGGACTATAATCTTTAATGGCCCATTCATAATTCTAAGTTTCAAAGTTGAAATAATATATTAAATATTAAAAACTATGGAAAAGTATAAGAAATATTTAAAAATTATATCAAAGTAAATATTTTTATGTATAAAATAAAATTTTAAAATTATATATATAAATTCAGGTTGGTTTGGTCTCGGGTTGGTTTTTTTTAGTTAAAACCAAACCAACCCAAATATAGTCGGGTTTTTTTTTCTAAAACCAAACCAAGTCAAACCAAACCACTAGTCGGGTTTTTTTTCGGGTTGACTCGGTTTGCGGTTTGGTTCGGTTCTCGGTTCGGTTTTGTACACCCCTAAGCATATGTTCTTTCCTTTTTTTTCATATGTTTGTCTCTTTCAACATATTCTTTATATGATTTTTCAAAAAATATAATTGAAGCAGTCTAGATATAAACTTGATGATAATATTTGATAATATAATTATAACTAACGATATAATTTTATGTTATTCTCATATGACTTAAAAAAAATATGCACGACAGTATTATTATTTTATTAGTAATTATTGATAAATTAATATTTAGAATAATTGAGGACATTTTAGTCAATTTATAAATTACAATACAATTCGATTCAGTCAAACAAAACAATAAAAATGTTATTGAACAACAATAAACCATACAGTTTATCCAAACAGTGTATCTATCGTAAAATACAATATAATGATACAATACATTATGAAACAATGGATGACAATGATCGGAACTGTGTTAATCTTTTAATTCCTAATTTTTTTTACTGGTAAAAGTTTAAGTTCAACAAGTTAATTATATTTTATGACTTTAAAAATGAATAGTACTAAATTTTAATCGTATTATTCGTATTTACCTATATATGGGTAATCCACCGGCCACAACATTTAACCTAAACACCAACGGATTTCGTAATTGAAAATAATTAGAAAAGGAGGTATAGGGAGGGTAATAAGGGATAGGGATGTGAACTGGATACTAGGATTTATGGGTAATTTAATCTCAACAAATAATGTTTAGGGCTGAATTATAAGCTCTAATAAAAGGTTATAAATGAAAAAATCCTTTTTGATGTAGTAATTCCTCCCTTATTTGCCGTTAGGAAGTTGGAAGCAGACAAAGTTGAAATTCTTTTTGATAGGCATATCAACAACTAGTATTAATAAATATTGTAATCAACCCCTTTCCCACATTCAAAATAATAACAACAGTCATGCTCTGTCACGGTCTTGTAATGATGCATATTAAGATATAATATTTCATCATTTTATACAAATAAAATAAAATAAAAATTCTTCAATGTTAAAAGTAAAAACACTTATTGAATTTAATTTAAATTTTGCACATAATCAGAGGCATCAAAGTAAAAAACACAAGACAAGCACGATTTAAGGCCATTCTTGTAAATTGCACGACTCCTCTTAATCTGCATATTCCTTAGATTTTAGATGTACATGTATGTATGCGTTACGTTGTTTCTACTTTTTCCCAGCACAAAATCTATGAAACACTTTGCAATTCAAATTTTAAAATTTGATTGGTTGTAAATTCGGAGTATTTTAAGTGAATAATATCAAAGAATCGAGATATTGCAAGAAACTCATATCTAAAATTTTGAGTCGTTTAAAAAGTTATTTGGGCTGATGTCCATTGAAATCTATCGTCGAAGAGCTTCGAAATTCGAACTTCAAAATTCTGAATGCTTTCGAATATACTCAAAATAGGAAGAAGAGCTCATATATATTTGGAACTGTTGAAAAAAGATTTGAGCGGGTCGAAATTGAATATTTTTTTAGCTCGATAAGAAATATGAACAACTGCAATTTATCAATATTATGTAACAATACATATGAATGAAACCCTTTTGTAAACTTGTAGTAGGTTCCTCTTCGTGTGCGCCAATATCGATTTTCCAAGGCTAAGTAAATTTATGAAACAATTCAACTAACTGAAGTCTGCCACATCGGATATATGTGGCGACACGATCTTGTTTAACAAAAACGTTACCATAATTTTCTTAAATCTGTCTTACATCAACAATTTTATCCTTAATTTTAAAAGCTTTATTTAATTGCCACGTGTTAATCATGACAAATAATCTACTCAAGTCCACGTCCTTATATAGTCATAATCTTGTATAATTGGACTAAAATACCCTTGATTAGTTTTTTCATTATCACCATTTGGGAGACCTATATATACATAGAGTTCACAAACCTTTATCCTCATCAAATAAGGTTCTTAATTTATTTTTATTGTATTATGACCCAAAAAAACTAAACCAAAAAAAAATGGCGTTCAAGAAAACATTACCCCAACGTATTTTTAGTGCATACAAATTTAGTGCTCCATCTCTAACAACATGCCGTATTGCTTCATCAACCTTGGTGGAGGCAAAATCTTTTAGTTATGATAAAATTACAACGACCTCGGATCCCCGGCGATTCCTTCACCAATCATTGGCATCCTCGCTGGAGATCCAAAGGTCACTAATCCCCACGGGAGAAAAACTCCGCGAGATATTACATGAGATGGACGTTATTACAAGAGATAGGATGAGATTAATTAATGGAACACTCTTGCCTCCACGGACCCCACCGAGACCGGAGTCTGTAGAGGATGCGAGAAAGATTTTAAGATTGACACAACTTGAGACGTTGAAATCGAGGATAAAGAAAATCGAAAAGAGTTGGATTTTGTTTGCTGAATTTATTGAAATTTGTAAGGAAACATGTTTGGATAATGATCAAGGCATGGAATTTGCTAAGAAGCTTGACGATTCGGGTGATGTTATTGTTTTGGGAAACGTTGTTTTTCTCCGGCCTAATCAGGTTTGTTTAATTTATCTTCTTAATTTATTTATTTTACATCGATCTCCATCCAACTTTAACGGTACCATTTTCGATTGTATCCCCTCTGAGTGTCTTGATTCAGAATGAAGGTTAGAGCGATTAATGGCTGATGTGAATTCAGACATAATTTTTTTAATTTTCTTTCAAATAAAATTTATAGAAACTAAAATATAGTATTGAGTTACAGTAGATAAATATTTAAAAAAGTATTTTTGTCAAAAGAAAATATCCTTTTGACCGCTTAAATAGTAACTAAGACAACCTTTTTGGGAAGGAATGAGTAGTTTGTCTTGATAAATATTTGCTTATGAACCTAATTATTACTATATATATTAATTTGAAATAATTATAAAAATTAATAAATTTCAAATTTTAAATCCGTCTTTGTGTGTGGCTACAGGTGGTTCAAGCCATGCAAGAACTAATGCCAATGCACAACCCAAATCATGAGAAAGAAAGAATGAAGGAGCTTGAAGAAATGGAGGAGGAAAAAACATCAATTGACAAGAAGGCAGAATTATTAGTACGTAAAGAAATGTGGTTTGGACTTGGATGTTTGGTAATTCAGACAACAGCTTTCATGAGGTTCACTTTTTGGGACTTAACATGGGATGTTATGGAACCAATTTGTTTCTACCTCACATCAGCATATTTCATGGCTACTTATTTTTTCTTTCTTAAGACATCCAAAGAGCCTTCTTTTCAAGGCTTCTTCCAGGCACGTTTTAGTACAAAGCAAAAACGACTTATGAAACTTCATAATTTCGATCTTCAGAGGTATAATGAGCTCCGGAGAGCTCACTATCCTCAATCATCGATTGCCAATTAATTGGTAATGAAGGTACCTGAATCTCTTATGAGGTAGGGATGGAAATTAAAATAGAAGATGGAAGGAAGATACTTCAATGTTTTACGAAAAATATATGTTTTAAAATAATATGAGTATGTATCCTATGGCGGCTAATAGGTATGTAAGTGAAGAAAGAGATCAGTTAGGATTTTTTTTAAAAAGTTTTCTGTCTCGATGTTTATTAATGGATTTTTTTTTTTTATATTTATGATCTGTATATGGTAAATTGGTAAGTCTATATATCATGAATGCATTATCCCTCAATATCGTTTGATTTTTGTCAGTTTAGACATGGGCGACTCAAGCACTTTGATAGATTAAAAGTCAAAATAATAATAATAGTAGTAGTTTTTAAATTTAAAATGTACTCATATACTAACAAAATGCTAGCAGCTCTAAGATTCCAATGCACGTTAGCGTGATTTCTATCGTGTGCCCTCGCTGGGAAAGGTGAAGAAGACTAGAGGAATGATTCAATTCTCAAAGGTGAGGATAAACAAGCTAGTCCGCAGAGCCCTTGTACCGTCACCAGCAGAAGATGACAGTTGTTCCCAGTAGTGGAACTTTGAGTACTCCTCTATCCGACCACACAACTTCCAACAGAGTTTTACGACACACAAATATTGGAACCAATTGGGTAAAATAGATGCATGTACCTCTGCCACGTAGAGGGGACGCTAAGCAAGAATAAATTAAACTGATAATCAGATCCCACAAATCATGTGTAGCTGAACAAACCATATGAGTAGAAATCACACATACCTTAACAAAATAAATAACAAACAAACACCCCTAATTAATATCAAAAGAAGAACAAGTAACAAACAAAAAAAATAAAGCTCCTGCCATAAATACAAACAAATTAAAGTGGAAGCAAGCAAATACGAAAAATATCGCACTCTACCACAGGTAAGTTTCTTGACACCACAAACGCCTGGAGATGGAGGAAAAATGAAAAGCTAGCTAGAAACTACAAAAGCAATCCCGAAAACCCACCTCCCAACTGCAAAAGCTATTGATTCCAAAACAATTAATACCAAAAGAGAACGATCTAACATCCATTAATACCAAATATGACAATGAGTCCCATGACCCAACAGTTTACAATCTCGATCTCTTCCAACAGAATCATCACACTGCTTCAATTGAAATGATCATGAAGTTCGCATCAACCATCACGTTACTCTTTCTCGCAGAGAACGAAAGTTACTTTTAAAGGAAATATGCATCAATGCACATAAGCCTACCACTATCAATAATGGAGTCCAATCATTAATTCATCCTCTTTAAGATCTGCATGTCAACTTTCTCATCTTCACAACATCACCACTACCCCTAAATCACATGGATAAACTTGCACGACAAGAAAAAACAACTAACCATTCAGGTCAACATATATAGTACTGAAACTAAGGGAGAGCTGCTTTTTTTGTGCTGTCATGGGTTCATCTTTTCTTTCTAGTTCATTATTTGGACTTAGATATATCTTTGTTTTGGGGTTGCATCCCTGTACTCTAGATCATGTTAGATGTTTTGGTACACGACTTTCATATTCTAGGTGAATTATTTTCACAAGTTTTACTATTGACGAATTTAGGTGAATCTTGACTTTAATTAATGAGACTGTTATTTTAGTTGTTTAATTGGTTAAGATAAAAGTTGTCTTGGGTAATTGATTCTTTTGTCGAGGAGGATTTAGTGTGGGTACCTCTCACGGCAATTTAGATCGTAACAAAAGGGGTAGAGAATAATCCAGGCAACTAGCAAGGGGATATATAAATCACTGGATGGATTCCTATGCACTCATCAAGGGGAGTTTAGAAATTAAACAGCGAAGTATAAAAGTATTATTTGTGCAACTTATCCGTCATTATCAAAAAGAGGGAGAGATTACTTTGCAGAAAAAACAAATGACTAAGATTAAAGGAATGAAGTTCACGTGCAAGATTTGGAAAGGATTGAATCACTATACAATTAATTAAATTCGCCAGCGCAAAGATTGGATCATCTACAAGAAAAGAAAATCAAAAGATAAAGCTGGATTTCCAGAAGGAAAGATAATCAACAAAGATGTCCTTAATCATGGATCCGATCTAAGGAAATCACGATTGCCAAAGGAAAGAAAAAAGACAGAAGATCGACCACAAATTTGGAAAGAAATAAATCACGAAGATAGATGGTCGATATAATCATAGACCTCAACACATACATATCTAATATGGACGTGCACTATCATTCATCCTCAATAAAGAAATCATTTGAAGAAACTCGTTTGGGTTTTTATTTTAGAACATAAAGAGTCTCGCTGAAGAGACTTGTAAGATGCCTTTTTAATCTGAAGAAGTACACTATGCACTTCACTTTGAACTTGTACACTATATGTTTCCTTTCAGTTTTCACAGTACTTAGTAATCTTGCATGCAAAAACTACAATTATAAAAGAAAAGATAAAAAAGCTAGGATATATCTTACTTGAATAAGATATAATCGATATCAAAATCATCTATACTGACAAGTTTATCCAAAAAGTCTTAAGGAAATCCTTGTAACTGAAGGAGACTGAACTAGACACCACATCGATAATCTAAAAAAGTATAAAAGCATCTTATCTCAATTTACTTTATGCACCTTGATTATCGATTATCTGTGATACTAACTTACAGGAGAAGCCAACTAAAGTTCTACCTTAGTCGAATACGGTAAATTATTTTAGATTCTCCCCTATCTTGATTTTCAATTTCCTGATCAAACACTTAACATGACGTCTAGCACCTGTTAAGTTATCCTAACCAAACTCATCGGATGGAAATGAGGCAAGTTTTGGGATATCTGAAACATACACAACACTATGCCTTGCATTATACTCCCTTTGTCCCAATTTATTTGTCACTTTTCATTTTTCGAGAGTCAAATAGTTTAAGTTTGACCGGAAATTTGAGCATGAAATCTGTAGTTTTTTTAAAATAAAATTTATATATTTGTAAACTACGTAAAAAGTACTATAAGTCACAACAATTGATAATTTAAAATGTTTAAAAGATCTATGAAAAATTTACGGTCAAAGTTAGACTTGTTTGAATCTCAAAATCTAAAAAGTGTCACATAAAATAGGACAGAGGGAGTAATAAATATACTGTCATGATTGAAGGATATAGTGATGCAAATTGGATCACCGAGTCCAATGAAGTAAAAATCCACAAATGGGTATGTATTTACCTTTGGTTGAGGAGTAGTATCTTGGAAATCATCCAAAACATACATGTATCGCTCGCTCTACAATGAAATCTGAATTTGTTTCTTTAAATAAGGTTGGTGAAGAAGCTGAATGACTCATAATTTTTTTAGAAGACATTCCATTCTGGCCCAAACCCATGGAACCTATATGCATATACTGTGATAGTCGAGGACCAATAGGTAGGGAAGAGAGCATCTTCTACAACGAAAAATCTCATCACATATGACGAAGACATAATTCCGTAAGACAACCGCTCTCTAGTGGAATTATTACGATTAACTATATAAAGTATTGATAATGTGTCAGATCCACTAACAAAATGTCTAGCTAGAGAGACAGTTGAAAGATCATCTAAGGGAATGAGTTTAAGACTTAGAACAAGTCATCATGGTGGTAACTCTACCTAGCAGACTTGGGATCCCAAGAGCTAGGTACAAGCAGATCAAACAAAGTTGTGAATGACGGTTAGACATTGTCAAACAACTCAATCAATTCTCATGATGAAGACAATGTTTAGGAACAAGTATAAAACATTATGACTTATTAACGAGTTAGTAAAACTTAAAATTTTCTAATGATTTGCTAAATTTGGAAGATTTGACCAAATAGTGTATCTATGCGATAACACACAGTTAACCATCTATATGAGTGTGAAGTGTAAACCGTTTAAAAAAGAATCATTGTGAAAAGCCTATTCTCAATATATACACTCACTAATTTAGGAGGTGTTCATAACTGAAACGAACACAATCTTAAGAACCATAAACAGTTGATTGTGTGACATATGGTTGTCTAGGTATAAATCAAAGCTCAATGGTTCAAAGATATCAAATCTACCGATTGACCGAGTATATTCGACACATGTTCTACGGAAAGTTCAAAGGGAAACCTACTTATCCGGATGCAACTGATCCTCGCTTGTAAAGTACGCACTCGCCCGTGCATTTCTTTACGTTATAGCCATTATCCATTTGTGTGGAGAACTGTTGGGTATATAGTAAGAATTAATGGGAAATGGAGGGAAGATGAAAGGAGAAAATATGAAGTAGTCTCTTATACTTTAGTAAAAAACAATTCACCCTCATTGGTGGTGGAACCGAAATTTCAAGTGTTTAAATAAGGAAAACTTCTACTAGTTGTTAAATGAGTTGGAAAGAGGGACCCCCTCACGCCATCGTCGTTGCTCGCTCGCTCGGTTACGACTTTGCCTTTGATTTTGGCTTTGGAAAATAATCGAGAAATTATTTTTTGGACAAAATTTTATTTAATTATTTATTTAATTAAGTATTAAATAATTAATTAATAAGTGGCCAACCTGAAACGACCCAATCCAAAGTGAATCCGCACGACCCATTGTGTAAACGTCTCTACTGTTTTATTTAAAATTTCCACTATTTTTAAATGACTTTTCTGGAACGCTAGTGAATAGAATCTTCTATCCTGAGATGATCTATTTCTGTAAACCTCGAGTATTAAAAGAAAATAATTTCCTTAAGGACACACTGTGCATTCAGTGAGTTGGATTTTTTTGCCCTTTTTATTTCATTCTATTGTTATAGATCCTTATATGTTTTTAAGTCATTAACTTCTACTGATGTTTTTAATTTCTATTTTTTTTTACATGCTTTAAACTTTATTATTTTTATTTCTGCAAAGTCATTATTATAAGTATTTGTTAGTACATATTAACTAACATTTAGAACATAGGAACAACTTTAAAAAACGTACAAATATACTTCTTCAAATATCATAAAATTGTTTTGATGTTCAAAAAGTGTAGCATATCTGAATCTAACTGGAGTTCACGTTGGTGGAGGAACTAGATCGAACTTCCGACTATATTGAAGTCCCCAACTCTTTGCCACCTTGGATATATGTGGCGACACGATCTTGCTAACAAGAGGTCACCATAATTTTATTAAATATGTATGACGTCACCAATTTTATTCATTTACTAATCTTGTCCAATTATCCTAAAATAGCCTTGATATAAATAGTGTTTTCATTATGAACCTAGACCTATATATAACATGGAGTTCACAAACATTTCACCTCCTCACACAAGGTTCTTAATTTTTTTACTATATATATATATATTATGACCAACACTAATTTATTACAATCCATATATATCAATGGCGTTCAAGAAAACACTACCTCAGCGTATTTTTAGTGCATACAAATTTAGTGCTCCATCTCTAACCTTAGCATGTCGTATTACTTCTTCAACCATGGTGGAAGCAAAATCCACCGATAAAAATATGGATCCACGGCGATTTCTTTACCAATCAATGGTATCCTCGCCGGAGATCCAAGGGTCACTAGCCATGGGAGAAAAACTCCGCCATAAATTACATGGGATGGACATTATTTCGAGAGATAAGGTGAGATTAATTAATGAGGTACTCTTGCTTCCGCGGCCCCCACCGCGACAGGAGTCATTGGATGTGGGGTCCATGACAGATGCGAGAAAGACTTTAAAGTTGTCGCAACTTGAAATGTTGAAATCGAGGCTAAGGAAAATGGAGAAGAGTTGGATTTTGTTCGCTGAATTTATTGAAATTTGTAAGGAAACATGTTTGGATGATGATCAAGGCCTTCAGTTTGCTAAGAAGATGGATGAATCGGGAGATGTTATTGTTTTGGGAAACCTTGTTTTTCTCCGCCCTGATCAGGTTGGTTTAATTTATTTTCTTATCTTTAGAATCTTTAACTTTTTTTAAATAAATAAATTTACATAATTAGAAATTATATTAAAATGCTATAAATTACTATGATTATCAATTTAAAATATTTGAAAACCTTCTGGTCAAAGAAACTATCCTTTGACTGATAAAATAGTAACTAAATAGTGGATAAGTTGGACCGTTTTCAAAGACCCCAAAACCCTAATTAACATCTTCATAATAAAAAAGATGTATTCCTAACTTTTTAGTTCGTTACGAAAGGATACATTTTTTAAATTTTGAAAAAATTAAATTTCAACATCCACATAATATATTTAAGAACACAAGATTTTATGCAAGTCAAATTAAGACAAACAATTTAATTGAATATCGTATAAACATCATTTTGAAGTAGAAATTGGAAAGTTGGGGTTTGCGGGAACTCAAAGCTTTTGCACAAATTGTATGCATAGTAAAACATTCATTAAATATGTTCTTGTGACCCCAATGTTATTATTAAATATCAATTTGAAATAACTAAAGAAATCATTAAGCTTCAAAATCTTGAATCCATCTATCTGACTCTGAGTGTGAGGTGATCAAAGGAGTACGTTTGTGTAAAGTTTTTAGTCCTCTTTTTTGTCACAGGTAGTTCGAGCCATGCAAGAACTATTGCCAATGCACAAACCAAATCATGACAAAGAAAGAATGAAGGAGCTTGAACAAATGGAAAAGGAAAAAACATCAATTGACAAGAAAGCAGAATCATTAGTACGTAAAGAAATGTGGTTTGGACTTGGATGTTTGGTAATTCAAACAGCAGCGTTCATGAGGTTCACTTTTTGGGACCTAACATGGGATGTTATGGAACCAATTTGTTTCTACCTCACATCAACATATTTCATGGCTACTTATTTTTTCTTTCTTAAGACATCCAAAGAGCCTTCTTTTCAAGGCTTCTTCCAGGCACGTTTTAGTACAAAGCAAAAACGACTTATGAAACTTCATAATTTCGATCTTCAGAGGTATAATGAGCTCCGGCGAGTTCACTATCCTCAATCATCGCCAATTAATTGGTAATGAAGGTACCTGAATCTCTTATGAGGTAGGATGAAGAAAAAAAGATGGAAGGAAGATTATTCAGTTTTTTTTTCTCCTTTTACGAAATATGTGATTTAAAACAATTTGCGTATGATATTTAGTTAAGTGGAGAACATTTTGGATTTCTTATTGAGTTTTCTAGTTCGGGTGTCTATACATTTTTTAACATGCATTATTATTATTATTGAATATAAACACTAATCACTTCATTACATTAATATAATAGTGACTTATTGTTGGTTTTAAAAGGTATGAATAGAAAATGAAGAGTTGTGACTTTTATGAAGACTTGTGACTTTAATGAAAAATTGTGATTTTTATGAGCAGTTGTGACTTTTATAAAAGGACCTTTTCACACTATTCTTTGTTGTCTAAAAACAGAGGGATGTCCTCTCATTTTAAGAGAACCAATTTTCTGGACTTCTTCTACTATTACTAAATCTAGTATTCTAAGTGTACTTTACTGTCGTTGAGTAGTTCGCTCACACCGTGGTTATAGGTATCGATACACCAACGAGTAAGATCGTATTATCCTGGGAGGATATATTCCATTAACCTCATGTACTTGAGGGGAATAATTTCCTTAAGGGGACACTGTGCATTCAGTGGACTCGATTTTCTTCTTTAAGAAAAATATTTTGTACATTGTTTCTAATCTTTTTCTAGTTCTGTTTTCTTTACTGGTTTTAATTTTCTAGTTTCAAAAATATTATTTAAACTTTGTTATTTTTTTATCAAGTTCTTCAAAGTTTTTGGTCTAAGTATCTTAGGAATTTAGGATGAACACCAATCTTAAGGAAATTATTGTACTGTTGGTATTTCCTGTATTCTACTGATTGAGGAAAACAGGTCATGGAAGTAGAAGATTAATGCACTACTTCCCCATAATTTGGTGCCTTGTTTAGCAAAGGTGAAGTGAGAATGTACCAGAAGAATTGGTGGTGTTTCAGTTAAAGATTACACTAGGTAACCTTCTTATTATTTATCTAAGGAGGAAAATAGTTTCTAAAAGTTAAATTTATCATGTGTATTTGGAAAACGATCTGCAAATCATATGTTTTTGAATGAATTTTCCTTGACAAATAGTGTTGCCTTTAAAAATATTTAGCTTGCAGAATGAGATATGCATATTTTATTTGGATAAGATACTATATCAAAATGTTAATATTGGAAGGCTATTTGAAAAGAAAAGCATATCTATGTGATAATATTAGGATATGTTTTATTCTGTTTGGAGACTAATTTTTTTTAGTTTTGTACTCCGTGTGAAATTTGACTGTGATTGATTTTTGTAAACTAATTTTTTTTATAGTTTCCTACTATGGATAAATTAGACCATGCAATTGGTTTGAAGAATATGAAAACTTCACCTTATAAGTCAGTGTTGTACTTTTGGTTTTCTATTAACTTCATTGTTAAATAGAAACAAATTGTACAATTTTTTTGTCTTTATTGTTATTATTCTAAATATTAAGTGGTTGTCTAATTGTGATACAAAAAAAGGCCACAGACTTAAAGTTTGTGATTTTTTGCCTGCAATAGATGCTTCTAGGAATGAACTTTGACATTGTGTAATGATTGTCAAAGGGAATTGAAGCACTATAATTCTTTTGTAGAATAATATTTCTAAAAGAGGTTTCATATTGCCAATGACATTTTGATAGTATGGGAAAAAATATGTGGACAAAATATTTTCAAATACTCGAACAATATTTTGTGGTGGGAAAAAGTATCCCATCCTCGAAAAATAGTTTTATTTTAATAGTGATATCTTTTCTCAAAAAATCATGTACTTATAAACACATATAAAAAATTGAGAAAATATTGAATTCCTATTTCGAGAAACGCTAAAAACAGTGGTGTGGATCCTACAGAGGATATAGGTATGGTTAACTAGATCATTAAGGATGGTCCCAGAAAAATTAGGTAAAAAAGATAGTTGGTTAGTCACATTCCAAAATATACATGGACTAATACACATTAAAAAATTTGAGAAATATTCAATTTATATTTCAACATCATAAATGCTATAAAAAGTCATGTGGATCCTTTAGAGGATATGTTTATGGTTCACTAAATCATTATGGGTGGTCCTAAAAATCACTGGGCCAAACAGATTCTCCCAGCCATAATCGCGAATCTTTTGTGACCCCTAAACTCTAAAGAGTTAGTGTGGATCTTGCAGAGGCTATAAGTATGGCTCACTTGGCACATACAAATGTACCTAAAAAAATAGAGGCCAAACTGTAACAACATGTTCCTGTCGTTATGGAAAAACCAATGGGGAAGGATATTTTGGGCCAGAAAACTTTTGAGGAGTGACTTGAAAAATTGTAGCCTAGTCCAGATTTGGATGAAATCTGAGTCAGGTAAGTTCTAGGGAAATTTGCTAATGAATGGGGGGTCTAATTGTGAATTTGATCACACGAGTGGATAGCTAAGACGTTAAGGAACCCGTACGACTTTATGAAATCAAATTCGGGCAAGTAGAACTCCTGAAACTGATCTTGGCGTGAAAAGGTAGTTTCTGAATGTCAAGGGTTGAAGGTATGTTGTGAAATGGGAGCTTGGAACTCAAATTACGAGCTTCTGTCTCCGTGTAAGCCGCCAGGGCAAGGCCGCTGTGGTGGGATGTGGTCCGCTGTAGTGGACCAGCCGTGACTAAGGCTGGG
The DNA here is from genome assembly GCF_000226075.1 of Solanum tuberosum. Taxonomy (NCBI): domain Eukaryota; kingdom Viridiplantae; phylum Streptophyta; class Magnoliopsida; order Solanales; family Solanaceae; genus Solanum; species Solanum tuberosum. The sequence continues at coordinate 184,006 of NW_006239013.1, read as the reverse complement.
CACCGGAACGGGTTGTACCGGTACCATTCCGGTCCGTTCCGGTACCATTCCGATTCGTTCCGGTCCGATAGTATTCGGGACGGGATGGGATACATTGAACCGGTACACGGAACGGAACGGTACCATGATTTGGTACCGGTATACCGGTACCGGTTCATCCCGATTCATTCCGGTTCCGTTCCGGTCCAGTCCGGTACCGGTCCGGTCCCTGTAAATCATTTTTAATTAAAATAAAAAATAATATTTTTGTCATTATTTACTTTTATTAGCATTTCTTTTTGTTTATTTAATTTTTTTAAAATTACAAACTTAAGTTATTTAACTTACAAGTTATAAGTATAACTTAATAACTTATAAACTTCAAAAGATTCAAATCTTTAAAACTTATAACATAACTACATAAGCTCAAAAACTAAAAAAAAAACTTTATTAAACTTAACTTACAAACTTATATACGTAAAAATTAAAAAAAATATCTTTAAAATAAACTTAAGTAAAATTATTATAAATTTTAAAACTTAAATACTATAAACTAATATAACTTAGAAAAATAAAAAAAAACATTCGTATTTTCGTAATTCAAAATAACTCAAAAAAAAAATATTTTTTGAAATAGCTATATGTGCAGTCCCGTTTATCCCGTTCCGTTCCGGTCCATTCCGGTCCGTCCCGGTTCTATCCCGGTATATAGGGGGACGGGACGGAACCGAGCCTCCATCCCGGTAGTTCCGGTCCGGTTCATCCCGGTACCGGTCAACAACCCGGTCAAACCGTCCCGTTCCGATTCGGTACCGGTTCGTTCCGGTCCGGTGGTCCCATTCCGGTCCGGTGCCCAGCCTTAATCTGGATAACTATCTAAAATTAGAAGTAAATATTAATTGAAAAGCTATTTTTAAGAAAATCATATACATGACTGAAATAATAGTTGAATCAGTTACAAACCTCAAATATTTGACTTTTAGTGCTCCATTCTATTTTAGAATGGGTTAACCAAAGAAGATCGTGTGAGGGAGAATGAGGAGAGAGAATTGGATGATGAAAATAGGAGTCGAGAGGGGAGAATGATGAGAGAGAGAGTGATATGATTTGAAGTGAATAAATTAGGGAAATCTATTTTAGACTATTTTTAAGGAGTGAGATAACACCCTGGAATTTTTTTGAGCTTAGACTTGATCCATTCTTCGTTGTGAGTAAGAATTTACCGAGGAATTTAAATTTTCGTAAGTGTTAATAAGGTCACTAAAGAAAATTCATTCAAGTCATTCCTAAGTTCCTTTAAGTTTTGGGGCAGCTTCAAACGACCATAACTTTCAGTACAAGTTGAGTTAGGTGGCTCATAAGATATCAAATGAAAGGTCGTTGAATCTTCTTTCAAGCACCACTGAATTTGCAAAATTTTGAGCTCATAATGAGAGAGATAAGCCCGTTTGAAGTCTGTCTGTCCAGTTAAGGAAAATTACCCGAAAATGTGAGGGGTATTTTGGTCGTTTTCATACCCTATCAGATTTAAAATGCTTTTAGTAAGGTTTTAGGGGTCTAAACTGATTTGGTTCAGTTTTACAATCCTAATTTACTCTTAGGGTTTTAAAAGAGATTTCAAGAAGAGAAAAAAGGAGAAAAAAGGGAAGGTTCAAGGCGTTCATCGAAATTTCTTACGGATAAAGGGTTGTTTCACCAAGGGTTTGATCCCTAATAAGTATGTGAGTTCTCATAGTATTGGGTTCATTCATCCACATGCCAATCATGCTATTTTAATGCAAATTCCGTTCTTGAGGTTGAAGGATTTGAGTTCTTGATGAGTTGTCTTGAAATTCCATTCGTAATCTTGATTCTTGGGGTTTTGATGAATTCTTGAGATGAAAGTTAGTGATTTGAGGGTTGTTTTGAGTAGATTAGTGTGTACTTATGTTGGGTATTAAAATCTAAGTGAGTGGAGAAGAAATCATTCGAATCTAGGCGAACTAGGGTCAGAAAACGAGCAAAGAAATTCATCGGGGAAATCTGGGCAGGGGGTGGCGCGCTGCCCCACCATTGCGCCAGAAGAAGTGCTCTGTGGTTCAAGGGCTGGCGCCCAGCGCCACTCAGTGCACTAGGGTCACCTGCCCCCACATTTTCTCTGTCGTTTGACTCATCTGGGTTCCTTCAAAGGGTACCTTTACTCCCTTCTGATTCTAACTACTCTAAACTACTCCTAAACATCGAGAAATCATTCATAACCTGAATCATAACCTTGAATTCATAATTCAAATTCAAGGTAGAGTTAAGAGTCAAGTCTTGAGAATTCTTTCGAGTTTTTTGAGAAAGTCCCTTTGAGTCTTTCAGAAGAGTCTTCTACAATTACTTGTAAATTGTTTCAAGACTCGAGTAACTAAGTATGAGAATGTATTCATGAGTCTACATTATCATTGAGATATTTGAGTCGATTTGTTCATGCCCATAAATTTTGCATGAACTCCATAATTTGAGTATCTTTGAGAGGAGTAGTATCTTCAAGTTCTATGTCTTGATTATTGAGTTCCTAATCCTTTTGAGATTATATTCTTAATCATGGGACTACTACATGTTACCCATGAAGGTCCTTGAATTGAGTTGTTCATGCCCATAACTTCCGCATGAACCCTCTGAGCCGAGCATTTCTTAGATGAGTAGTATCATTGTTTCCTTGAGTTCTAGAGTTTTTGAGTTTCGAGTATTGATATCTATGTATGGTTATTGAAAACCTTGAATTGAGTCGTTCACGTCCATAATTCGGTATGAACTCTATTTTGAGAATTCTTTTAAAATTATTTATAATTTGTTTAAAGGCTTAGGTCAATGAGTATGAAGATGAGTAGAGTTGAGTTCATTTTTTTAAAATGATGTATGGGAACTAAGTATTCCCAAGAGTAAATGTTTATACATATAAGATGAAAGAAAACACCGATTTCCAAAAGAGTTCATGAGAAGTTTTAATTACTATTTCTTTTAAGAGAAATATTTTGAGTAATAATCTCAAAGTTGTGAAAGAGGAAATGCTTTTTTTAAAACAGATGAGCTAAGTTATATTTTAGGAGTAGTATTGAGCACTGATATGGGGGAGAGTTCTAACAACTCACAACCCCCATAAACCATGTAGTCAATGTGGGTAGAAAGGGTCATACTTATTAGATGATTTCTTATTGCTTTTAAGCATAGACTAGTGGATCCACTTAATGAGTAGGTTTTATACCCTCGAAAAGTATAGGACAGTTCTGGCAGCGTGGGCTAGACGATGTATCATCACATAA
>NW_006239013.1:178135-179154 GCF_000226075.1 Solanum tuberosum | reverse complement strand
AAATAGCTATATGTGCCGTCCCGTTTATCCCATCCCGTTCCGTTCCGGTCCGTCCCGGTTCTATCCCGGTATATAGTGGGACGGGACGGAACCGAGCCTCCATCCCGGTAGTTCCGGTCCGGTTCATCCCGGTACCGGTCAACAACCCGGTCAAACCGTCCCGTTCCGGTCCGGTTCCGGTTCGTTCCGGTCCGGTGGTCCCATTCCGGTCCGGTGCCCAGCCTTAGCCGTGACTTAAGTCGGGAAAAAACTCCAAAATTATTATTTTCTACAAAACTACATTCTTAAGAGCTAGGAAACGACCAAGGGCGATTTCTTGACAATTTTCCACGACTTTTAGTGCTAAAGGTAAGGATTTTACTCCCCTAATCCGTTTTTCGATCTGTAGAACTTAGATTCTTGGGTAATTATTGTTGGAGGAGGGTTTTGGCTTGAAGTTAACGGTGGGAAAAAGCCCTAGCTGCACATTCGGATCATGGGTTGATCTTGGGTTATTGGGTTGTTATAATCCGAATAAATTAGACCCTAATTATTGATCTTTGCGTTAAATTACTCATTTGTAGACCAAGAACAAGCGAAAAGAATCCGGAAAGAGAAGGTTCAAGTATCTTAGGAGTATTCAAGCTTGGTTTCGAGGTAGGTGATGGTTTGATTTCCTGTTTGTGTGATATATGCCGGTAATTGATTGCATGTATGGTGCTTAGGGGAGTGGCCGTGTGATCCTGCCAGTACACTATGGTTGTGTACTGATACTTAGGGCAATATTTTGATAGAATTAGTGTCCTCAAATGCATATTTTATCTCAATATTTGATGAAAACCCTTAAGTTTTAGGTACTTGGAGTTTGAGGCAAAACATGGACACTACTTAGCAAGAAGGAACAAGGCGGTTGAAAAGAACGAAGAAATGAAGGCCTGAAGATCGCCGAGCTCAGTAGGCGAGTCGCCGATCGGCCTGGAGATCGCCTTTTGTTCCAGTGTGCTGAGCCCTGAAAGAAAGGATCAAATCGGCGGTGAAAA
>NW_006239013.1:163205-177715 GCF_000226075.1 Solanum tuberosum | reverse complement strand
ATTTTGTCTCAATAACTGATGAAAACCCTTAAGTTTCAAGTATTTAGAGTTTGAGGCAAAGCATGACACTACTTGGCAAGAAGGAACAAGGCAGCTGAAAAGAACGAAGAAATGAAGGCCTGAAGATCGCCGAGCTCAGTAGGCGAGTCGCCGATCGGCCTGGAGATCGCCTTTTGTTCCAGTGTGCTGAGCCCTAAAGGGAAAGATCAAGTTGGCGATGAAATGAAGTAGTCAACGTGTCGCCGAGTAGTTCGGCAAAGCAGTACTATATCACCCAACGACTCGAAGCGCAAAGATGCTGAAGGTTAAAGCAAGAAGGCGATGAAATCGACCAAAAGGCGAATCGCCGAGTGTATCGGCGATCCCGACTAACTGCGCCGAGTGATCCGCTGCAGCACAAATTTTCAAACACTATAAATACTTGTTTAAATTGTTAACTTAGTATCAAGTCATAGAGGATTATTATTCAGACTTAGAATATTTTCAACTTCAAGTTTTAGAGGGTTTTGGAGACTTTATTCTAAGACCTTGAAGATTCAAAGGGTTTCAACTCCAAGAAATTGGACTTGGGTCTCGAAGATTCTTCCTTCTTGATGTGTTTTAAGACTTAATCCTTCATACCCAATTGATGGAAACTGATATTGGTATAAATTTTTTTATCTCATTTACATGTCTAGCTAAAATCTCAATTCTTGGGGTGTGATTTTGTGAATATGGGTTAGATTATCTGTTGGGTCTTGCTTGTTGATGGTTTATTTTTTGTTTAAATGTGATTTCGTTTAGTATTTGTGTATGAACTTGATGGAGTTGTGGTGGAACTTAATGAAATTGTAGTTGCAAATACGATTTCACCTTGGTGTTTTCTGCTTGCTTGAGAGAGATGTCGTAAAACTAAGACTACTAAATTGATAGTCGGTGGTATTGCATCGACATGGGTTTAGCTCGAGAGAGTGAATCCTACTCCTTTTCCCACACATTCAGCTTGAGAGAGTGAATGGGCTAAGGCGGAGGCTGAGCTTAATGCGGCAGTTCGGTGTTTGAGAGAAACCGAGTTGATTCTGGGTAAGTTGCTCGAGAGAGAATTTACCCCCACTATAGTCTAGCCTAGTCACAAATACTCAACAATTTACTATCAAAAGCATGTACATGACATTTTAGTTTATCCCGTATTCCTATCACATCCCAAGAATCCCGTCTCTCTATCTCATTTTCGTATATTTTTGCTATTTTTAGTTGTTAATTAATACAAACCCCCATTGATAATTGATGCCTGCGTCACTCCTTAGATTTAGTATGTTTTTAATCGTTAATATCTATAGCTATGACTAATTAGAACTAGATTTTATTTTTCTATCAATTCTCAAAACCACTCCCTTAGGACTCGACCCCAACCCTTGGTTGGGTTACTTTACTACTGTACGATCGTAGACACTCGAATTGGAAGTTGTGTCTTGATTACGCAAACATTAATACTGCACTTGCTCTTTCTTTGTTGAGTACAGTGCATCTTCAGGCGCTACTGACAGACCTTAGTTAGGGTACTATTGAGCGTGACTGGATTCAAGGGTGAGCCAGTTCTTTCAGGTTGCCATGGATCTTTCTTGTTTAAGTCCACTCTTTCCGAACTCATACTATTTGTTTAGGGTGTTTTGTTTTGTTTTCGGGGTTGCGCCCCCTTTTCTTAAACTTATTAGTTAATTAGAGTTTTGGTACAATGACCTTCAGGTTCTAGGGGTTATTTTCCGCAAATGTTTTGGTGGTTGTTTTTCTTAAACTTTTGGAGTTTATGGGAACTCTATATTTTCTTAGACGTTTAAACTTGCTTCTGTATCTTTAAATGCTTAGTTTTTCATTAAGTTTCTTAGTCGGGTAGTACTAATGGTTCTCCCACCGGGGGGTTAGTGTGGGTGCCAATCACAGTAGTCTGGGTCGTGAGAAATTTAGTATCAGAGTTGTAGGTTCGTTGATCTTGTTGTACCAAAATAACTCTAGTAGAATCTTGCGGAATGGTACAGAGACGTCTGTACTTTTCTTCGAGAGGCTATAGGACTTTAGGAAATCTCTCTGTCTTCTTCTCCTTTCGTGCTATGACTTGATTCCAATTGGTATCTGGTGATCCAAATTGATATCTAATCTCCTTCACTTTTCTGTCTGCAGATGGTTAACACTAGATTCAACGGCGTCAGTGGCATAGCCCCTACCAATGAGCTAGCACAGGAGTCCGCAACGAGAGGACATGGTCGAGGCAAGGGTAGGGGAATAACAAGGTGCAGGGGTAGAGGAAGAATGGCACCCGCCAACGTCACGACCCAGACCATCGTGATTGGCACCTCAACTAACACTCCGGTGGGAAAACCATTACTACAACCCGAATAAACAACTTAATGAAAAACTAGGCATTTAAAGATACAGAAGCAGGTTTAAATGACAAAAAAGAAATACAGAGTTCCCATAAACTCCAAAGGTTTAAATAAATAACTAACCAAACTAATGTGGAAGTCTTAACCCTTAGAACCTGAAAGTCATTGTACCAAAACTCTACTAACGACAAGTCTGAGAACAAGGGGGCGCAACCCAGAAAACTAAACAAAACACCCTAAACAAATAGTCTGAGTTCGAAAAGAGTGGACTTAAACAAGAGAGATCTATGGCATCCTAAAAGAATTGGCTCACCCTGGAATGCGGTCATGCTCAATAGTCACCTAGCTGAGGTCCACCACAGTGTACTGGTAGGATCACACGGCTATTCCAGTAAGCGAAATATATATGAGCAGTCACAACAAAGTAAAACACGTATATACAGAATATATATATATATATATATCAGTTATCATTTTCGGAGCAATGTACAATTCCACATTCTCAACAACAAGTATATATGACAAGTCAATGGTCCTCTCATGAAACCCAATTCAATGGTCCTCTCCTGGAACCCATACCCAAACTGTTAGTGTATCGGAAAGTGGAACCCGATCCCAATTAGTGTGCCCGATCCCATATATGCGTCGAAACATGGCATCCGATCCAAGTTAGTGTGTCGAAATGTGACACCCGATCCATTCAACAAGCCACAATCACAATCACAATCACAATGTACATTCTCATAATCATACCATCAAGTATTGATTCATGACATACAATCATTCGTTCATACTCAATTATATTAGGTGTGATCAATAGGCTTCATTCGCATACATACATGCATTATAATGAAGCAATGAATAAGTTACATCACACAAAACATGAAATCACAATCATCACCTACCTCGAACAAAGCTTGAATCCCCTAAGAAACCTGATTCTTCCCTTTTCGAATTCTTTTCACTTATTCTTGGTCTACAAACAATCAATATAATGCGAGGATCAATAAACAAGACCTAATTACCTAGATTATAATCAATAATATCAACCCTAGGCTAAATCTTTGATCCTCATACCCAGATTAGGGCTTCTTCCACCATAATTTCTAGATAAAAACCTTCCCCATCGATAATTACCAAAGAAACTAAGTTCTACGGATCGAAAAATAGATTCAGGGAATAAAAACCTTACCTTTGGTGCTAGAAGAGGTGGAAAACCTTCAAGAAGTAACCCTGGGTCATTCTTTAGCTCTCAAGATCAAATGTTGCAGAATAATAACCACTACAGGAAAAGTGTGAATTACATGGGGAATTTCCTAGGGATTAGTATGAAAATATGCATAAAACTTATTTTCATGTTCATAATAATCCCAAGGAAAATCCCCATGTAATCCACCTTTTTCTTGTAGTGAACTTTTTTAGGGTTTATTTCCGACTTGAGTCACAACTGTCCCACCACAGCGGACCTCATCCCGCTACAGCGGCCCATCCTTGGCGGCTTGCACGAAGACAGAGAGCTAAATTAAGAGTCCCAAACCCCCATTTCACAACACACCTTCATCCCATGACACTGAGAAATTACCCATTCACGCTAGGATCAGTTTCGGAAGTTCTACTCGCCCGAATTCGATCTTCTATTTGTTACTAGATTTCCCTAGACCTCACTTACTCTGATTTCGTCCAAATCTGGACTAGGTTAGGAAATTCCAGGTTACTACCAAAAAGTTTTCTAGCCCCAATTCTTTCCCCATTAGCTTTTCCCTAATGACGGAATTAGGTCGTTAAACCCAGCTGGGAATGTTCCGAGGGAAGAGGCCCCTCCTGCACCTCAAGAATAGGTAGAAGAGAATGTAGATATTGAGGACGAGGGAGATGTTGGACAGGAAGAGGATGCATTAGTTAGGAATACCGGCGTTACTCCCTTAGACCCAGTGTTAGCTTAGCAGATCATGTATTTTCTGAAGGGGTTGGTCGTCCCTGGAGTCCTTCCCACAGTGCAAGCTGCTCAACCTCCGATCAACCGCCCCGTTAATGCTACTATTCCCAGGGTGGATGGAGCGTTAGGAACTGATGCCTTCTTCCATCCCTTATTGGGTCCCGTGATGACTGGTAATGAGCATGACATGTTGACTAACTTTTTGAAGTTGAAGTCACCTGTGTTCTATGGTTCTGAGAATGAGGAAGCCTATGAGTTCATTTTGGATTGTTATAAGAGGCTTTATAAGTTGGGTATTGTACATCAACATGGAGTAGAGTTCGCGACCTTTCAACTTCAAGGTGAGGCTAAGCAGTGGTAGAGGGCCTATGTGGAATACAGATCATTAGTTTTACCCCCACTCACTTGGACGCAGTTTCATGCTCTGTTCTTGGAGATATATGTACCCCGGACCTTAAGGGATCACAAGAAGGATGAGTTTATGGCTTTGGAGCAGGGTGGTATGACTGTAGCTGCCTATGAGGCAAAGTTCCATGCCTTGTCTAGATATGCTACTTAGTTGGTAACTTCAGAGTATGAGAGGATTCATTCTTTCGTCAAGGGATTAAACTTCGAATTACATGTATTGTCTATTCACATGAACTCTGTGGGTAAAAGTTTTAATGAGGTAATAGACTTTGTGAAGAAAGTGGAAGGAGTTAGACGTGATGGGCAGGCTAAGGATTTGGCTAAGAAGCCCAAGAACACATGTAACGTCCATGGTTCCTACTCCAGAGGTTCAGGTAGGCCGGCTCTTGCAGCCCGGCCAATTCAGACTGCCTTTCCCGCTTCTACAAGTAGTTACTCGGGAACTCCACAACATAATTTTATTTTGGATAGCCAGGGAGTCACACCTTCAGTGGACAGTAAGCCATCCTTTGACCACACTTGTAATAATTGTGGAGAACTTGGGCATATGAGGAGATATTGTCCCTATCCGCGCATGTCTGACCTCGTGCAACAACAAACTAGATCAGTGGTCCCAGCGGGTAATGGTAATAATGGTAGGGGCGTCTACAAGGTAATGGGTGGGGAGGAAATCAGCAAGGCTGTAAGGGCCGGGGAAATAGTAATGCAGGTAGAGGAGTAGTGCAGCCAGGCAAGGAGGTCGCCCGTCATGATGACAAGGGTCAGTGTTATGCCATTCTAGGCAAGACCGAGGCTGAGGCGTTTGATGAAGTGATCACAAGTACTATTCTTGTCTGTGACCGGATGACTACTGTTTTATTGGATCCGAGTTCCACTTATTCATATGTGCCAGTCTAGTTTGCCTTGGGATTTGATATGGTTTGTGATGTACTTGATGCCCCCATCCATGTTTCTACCCAGTTAGAGAGTCAGTTATTGTCACCCATGTGTATCGTGCTTGTCCTATCTTGTTTATGGGTTTTCAGACTTGGGTTGATCTGGTTTGGATATGACAGACTTTGATATAATCTTAGACATGACTTGGTTGTCCCCCTATTATGTTGTGCTTAATTGTAATGCTAAGTCTGTGACTATAGAGATCCCGGGTAGGGAAAAGTTAGAGTGGGAAGGGTGTACAAGCCTAAGCCAGCTAAGGTCATATCCTCCATTCGAGCTAGGAAATTGGTGGGGCAGGGGTGTTTGGCATATTTGGCTCATATTCAGGATGTTGATGCTGAGTCTCCCTTTATTGAGTCTATTCATGTAGTGTCTATTATTTCCTACCGATTTGCCTGGTATGCCTCCGAATAAAGATATAGATTTCTGTATTGACTTGGAACTAGGTACACGCCCCATCTCCATCCCTCCTTATCACATGGTTCCTGTAGAATTGAGAGAGCTGAAGGCTCAAATCCAGGAGCTTCTTGATAAAGGTTTCATCCATCCTAGTGCTTCCCCGTGGGGTGCTCCTGTTTTGTTTGATAAGAAAAATGATGGTAGTATGAGGATGTGCATAGATTATCGACAGTTGAATAGGGTTACCATCTAAAATAAGTATCCATTGCCTCAGATAGATGATCCTTTCGACCAATTGCAAGGTGCGTTAATTTTCTCTAAGATTGATCTAAGGTCTGGTTACCATCAGTTAAAAATTAGGCCTAAAGATGTACCCAAAACGACATTTAGGACCCGCTATTGGCGCTATGAGTTTTTAGTGATGTCGTTTGGATTGACCAATGCGCCTGCAGCCTTCATGAGTTTGATGAATGGTGTGTTCAAACCATTACTAGATTCGTTCGTTATCATTTTTATTGATGACATTTTGGTTTATTCAAAAAGTGAGGAAGAGTATGCCGACCATCTTCGTATAGTTTTGGGTGTCCTTAGGAGACAAAAGTTATATGATAAATTTTCCAAGTGTGAGTTCTGGTTGACTTCAGTTGCCTTTTTGGGGCATTTAGTGTCAAGGGAAGGGGTAATGGTAGATCCCCAAAAGATTGAAGCGGTTAAGAATTGGGTCTGACCTAGCTCTATGACTGAAGTTAGGAATTTTGTGGGGCTCGCTAGCTACTATCGTCAGTTTGTGAAAATATTTTCTTCCATCGCCACACATCTGACAAGGCTAACCAAAAAGGAGGTGCCTATTGAATGGACCAAAAACTGTGAAGAGAGCTTTCAAAATCTCAAGAATCTTCTGACCACAACACCTATTCTGGCACTACCGGTGGAAGGTAAGGATTTCATTGTTTATTGTGATGCTTCACATTTGGGTTTGGGTGTTGTGTTAATGCAAGATAAAAATGTTATACCTTATGTATCGCGATAGTTGAAGGTGCATGAGAGGAACTACCCGACACATGATTTGGAGTTGACAATGGTAGTGTTTGCACTTTATATCTAGCAACATTACCTTTATGGTGTCAAGTGTGAGGTATTTACTGATCATCGTAGTCTGCAGCATGTATTAACTCAAAATGACCTAAATCTGAGATAGCGAAGGTGGATGGAGTTACTTAAGGAATATGGTGTCACCATCCAGTATCATCCGGGTAAGGCTAACGTGGTCATAGACGCATTAAGCTGGAAGGCGGTGAGTATAGGTAGTCTAGCTAGCTTGGGTGTGTCCAAGTGACCTTTGGCTAAGGAGATTTAAAGCTTGGAGTCTAAGTTCATGCAGTTGGGCATCTTAGAAGAAGGTGAGGTGTTAGCGAGTATTGAGGTTAGGCCTACTTTCATTGAGGAAATCAAGCCCAAATAATTTGAGGATGAGAATTTGAATGAGCTTAGAAAGAAGACAGGGTCTGGTAAGGTACAATATATGGTTCTTGATGCGGGATGTGTGCTTAGTTTTAAGGGAAAAATTTGTGTTCCCCGAGTGGATGACTTGATTCAGAAGATGTTGACAGAATCTCATGGTTCGCAGTATTCCATTCATCCGGGAGTGACCAAGATGTACCAAGATTTGAAACGACCTTATTGGTGGCCTGGCATGTAGAAAAACATAGATGAGCTTGTGGCTAAGTGCCAAAACTGTTAGCAAGTAAACTATGATTACCAAAGGCCAGCAGGTTTGCTTCAGCTTATGCCAATTCCAGAATGGAAGTGGGAAGGATAGCTATGGATTTTGTGGTTGGTCTTCCCAAAACCTTGGGGAAGTTTGATTCCATTTGGGTAGTGGTTGACAGATTGACTAAGTCAGCCCACTTCATTCTAGTCAGAGTAGACTATAATGCTCAGCAGTTGGCTAAGGTTTATGTGAAAAAGATAGTGAGGCTGCATGCGGTGCCCCTTTCTATCATCTCAGACCATGGTACGTAGTTCACATCCAAGTTTTGGGGAAAATTGCATGATGAGTTGGGCACTCAACTAGATTTTAGCATAACTTTCCATCCACAGGCTGATGGGCAGTAAGCGAGAACTATTCAAGTGTTAGAGGACATGTGTGATCGACTTTGAAGGGCATTGGGATAAGTCCCTACCTTTGTGTGAGTTCTCCTATAATAAGAGTTATCACTCCAACATTGACATGGCGCCTTTCGAGGTACTTTATGGGAGGGGATGTAGATCACCCATAGGGCGGTTTGAGGCTGGAGATGTGAAACCTTTGGAAGTTGATTTAGTGAAAGATACTTAGGATAAGGTAAGAAACATTCAAGCTAAGCTTCTAGCAGCCTAGAGTTGACAGAAAAAGTATGCGATCGTAAGGTAATGGACATATCATTTCAGGCTAGTGAGCAAGTTCTTCTTATAGTGTCACCCATGAAAGGAGGTAAGCTTAGTCCTCCATACATTGGACCATTTGAGATTCTTGACTATGTAGGGCCAGTGGCTTATAGATTGGCCTTACCGCCTATCTTGTCTGGAGTCTATCTAGTTTTCCATGTTTCCATGTTAAAGAAGTATCATGGTGACAGATATTACATCATAAATTGAGACTCAACTTTGTTAGACAAGGATCTTTAGTATGAGGAGGAACCGATTGCAATTCTTGATCATAATATCTGGAAGCTGAGGACCAAGAAGATTTAGTCCGTGAAATTTCAATGGAAGCATCGTCCAATTGAGGAAGCTACTTAGGTAATCGAGAAAGACATGCGAGACAAGTTTCCCCAGTTGTTCGACGATTTAGGTACTACTCTACTCTTACCTTAGCCAATTTTTCCTAGTTTATCACTCGGGGACGAGTGATGGATAAATTAGTATCTATTGTAAAGACATGTTCCCTTCGTTATGAAAAATCCAATGGGGAAGGATTTTGGCCAGAAAACTTTTGAGTAGTGACTTGAAATATTGTAGCCTAGTCCAGATTTGGACGAAATTTGAGTCAGGTAAGGTCTAGGGAAATATTTTAATGAATGGGTGGGGGTCTAATTGTGAATTTGCTCACATGAGTGGATAGCTAAGATGTTAAGGAGCCCCTACGACTTTACGGAATAGAATCCGGGCGAGTAGAACTCTCGAAATTGATCTTGGCGTGAAATGGCAGTTTTTGAACGTCAAGGGTTGAAGGTGTGTTGTTAAATGGGAGCATGTAACTCAAATTCTGAGCTTCTGTCTCCTTGTAAGCCACCAGGGCAGGATTATTCCAGCCAGGGCAGGGACGCTGTGGTGGGATGTGGTCCGCTGTAGTAGGCTAGTTGCGACTTAAGTCTTGGAAAAATCCCAAAATCGTTATTTTCTGCAAAACTTCATTCTTAAGATCTAGGAGACGACCCAATGTGATTTTGTGACATTTTTCCATGACTTTTAGTGCTAAAGGTAAGGATTTCACTCCCCTAATTTATTTTTTGATCCGTAGATCTTAGATTCTTGGGTAATTATTGTTGGGGGAGGGTTTTGACTTGAAGTTGATGGTGGAAAAAAGCCCTAGATGCACATTAGGATCATGGGTTGGTCTTGGGGTTATTGGGTTGTTATAATCCGGGTAAATTAGACCCCAATTATTGACCTTAGCGTTAAATTACTCATTTGTTGACCAAGAACAAGCGGAAAGAATCCGAAAAGGGAAGGCTCAAGTGTGTTAGGAGGATTCAAGCTTGGTTTCGAGGTAGGTGATGGTTTGATTTCCTGTTTGTGTGATATATGTCGGTAATTACTTCGTTGTATGCATGCATGTATAAGAATAAGAAATGTAAACCAAATCTAATGCAAAGTAGTATATGTATATGAATGATTACATGCCATGAACCAATCACTTGATTGTATGACCATGAGTATTGTTCATTATGGGTGTGATTGTGATTGTGGTTGTGCTGACTGGACCGGGTGTCACGTTCTGACACATATATTGGATCGAGTGTCACATTCCGACACATGCATTGGATCGGGTGTCACGTTCCGACACATATATTGGACCGGATGTCACGTTCCGACACATACATTGGATCGGGTGTCACATTCTGACACCCTAATCGTTTGGGTGTAGGTTCCATGAGAGGACCATTGTGATTGTTATGTTATGTTTACTTGTCATTGATAATGGGAGTCTGTATGTTACTCTAAAGTGATGACATAACTGTATTCTATATATGTATGCTTATTGTATTGTAATTGCTTGTGTGTATGGTGCTTATGGGACTGGCCGCGTGATCCTGCCAGCACACTGTGATTGTGTATTGATACTGCACTTGCTCTTTCTTTGTTGAGTACAGGTCATCTTCAGAAGGCTGCTGACAGACCTCAACTAAGTGACTATTGAGCGTTACCGGATTCAAGGGTGAGCCAGTTCTTTCAGGCTGCCATGGATCTTTCTTGTTTAAGTCTACTTTTCAGACTCAGACTATTTGTTTAGGATGTTTTGTTTATTTTTCGGGGTTGCGCCCCCTTTTCTTAGACTTTTTAGTTAATTAGAGTTTTTGTACAATGACTTTCAGGTTCTAGAAGTTGTTTTCCGCAAATGTTTTGGTAGTTGTTTTTGTTTAACTTTCAGAGTTTATGGGAACTCCATATTTTCTTAGACATTAAAACCTGCTTCCGTATCTTTAAATGCTTAGTTTTTCGTTAAGTTGCTTAGTCGGGTTGTAGTAATGGTTCTCCCACCAACGGGTTAGTGTGGGTGCCAATCACGGCAGTCTGGGTCATGACACAAACAAAGTTAGTTAGTCTTATTTTAAAGAATTTATTGATTAATACACATAAAAAACAGGGAAAATACTTAATTCCTATTGCGTGACCCATAAATGCCTAAAGGTGGTGTGAATCTTGTATGATTATGGGTATGGTTCTCTAGGTTATTATGAATACTCCAAAAATAATATGGACTAAATAAATCAGGTCATTAATGTTCCCACAAAGTCATGGACTAATTTACACGAGAAACTAAGAATATTCCTTATTTCGTGACTCTTAATTGCTAAAAAGTTTGTTGATAATCTTTAGGCTATATGTATGATTCACAAGTTATTTTGTGACCCTAAAATGATAAAAAAGAGTGACATGATCATGTAGAGGCTATGAGTATGATTTACTAGGTAACTACGGATGATCATAAACTTAGGCAAACACAGCAAGTTAGTCATAAGTCTAAAAATTCAGACTAATACACACGAAAAATTGAGAAAATCATGAATTCATATTTAGTGACCCCTAAATACCAAAATAAAAGAAAATGGATCATGTAAAGACTATGAATATGGTTCACTAGATCATTATGGATGAAACCAAAAAAATTAGGCCAAATAGATCTGGTTAGTCATACTACCAAAAATATATGGATTTAATAAAATAAAAAAAAGAGACAATTTTGAATTCTTGTTCGTGACTCTTAAATTTCAAGAAAAAGTGATGAAAATCCTTTATAGGCTATAGGTATGGTTTACAAGGACATTACATATTGTCCAAAAAAAAATTTGGTCAAATAGAGTTGGTTAGTATTATTCTCTAAAATTCATGTAATAATAAACACATATAAAAGGTTGAGAAAATACTGAATTTCTATTTTGAGCTAAACACTAAAAACAGTGGCATGGATCCGATAGAGGATATAGGTCTGGTTAACTAGATCATTAAGGATCGTCCCAGAAAAATTAGGCAAAAGATAGTTGGTTAGTTACATTACCAAATATACATGGACTAATACACATGATTTTTTTTTGAGAAATATTGAATTTATATTTCAATACAATAAATCATATAAAAAGTCATGTGGATCCTTTAGAGGATATGTATATGGTTCACTAAATCATTATGGGTGGTCCTAAAAATCTTTGGGCCAAAAAAATTCAGCCGATCATATTCCTGAATCTTTTGTGACCCCTAAACTTTAAAAAATTACTGTGGATCTTGTAGAGGCTATAGGTATGTCTCACTTGGCCCATACAAATGGTCCTAAAAAATTGAGGCCAAACATAGTTGGTTAGTCATATTTAAAAAAAATTCATGGATTAATATACATAAAAAACTACGAAATCCTTAATTCCTATTGCGTGACCCAAAAATACGGAAAAGGTGGCGTGAATCTTGTATGATTATTGGTATGGTTCACTAGGTTATTATAGATGCTCCAAAAAAATATGGGATAAATAAATCAGACAGTAATGTTCCCAAAACTCATGGACTAATTCACACGAGAAACTGAGAAAATTCCTTATTTCATGACTCTTAAATGCTAAAAACTTTATGTGGATCATCTTTAGGAAAAAGGTATGATTCCCAAAGTCATTACATATGGTCCTAAAAAGTTTTGAGCCAAACACATTCAATCAGTTACATTCCTAAAAATTCATGAAGAAATATACACAAAAAAATGATAAAATCTTGTGTGGGTTTACCACAATTACAATTAATTAGAGTTGAAAATAAGACAAAATGAATTTAAAAAATATATTCAAATTGAGGTGCGGATATCTTGCTCTCTTTAAGGAGATTCAAGCCCACAGTGGTATAATCTATACCGATCCAACATTGTTTCTCTTGACTAATCCCATCCAAGATACAACAGCCTAACGACAAAGTAAAAACTCAAATAACTCTGGATTAGTTGAAGAGTTCAAAGCTCCACCAAAAAAGAACACATTCCTTCAACATATAATTACTCTTCTTTGTATAGTGAATGTCACGACCCAGACTTCCGTGATTGGCACCCACACTAACCCCCGATGAGAGAACCATTACTACAACCCGACTAAGCAACTTAATGAAAAACTAAGCATTTAAAGATACATAAGCCGGTTTATATGTTTAAGAAAATATGGAGTTCCTATAAACTCCGAAAGTTTAACAAAAACAACTACCAAAACATTTACGAAAAATAACCACTAGAACCTGAAAGTCATTGTACCAAAACTTTGATTAACTAACAAGTTTAATAAAAGGGGGCGCAACCCCGAAAACTAAACAAAACACCCTAAACAAATAGTCTGAGTCCGAAAAGAGTGGACTTAAACAAGAAAGATCCATGACAGCCTGAAAGAACTAGCTCAGCCTTGAATCCGGTCATGCTCAATAGTCACCTAACTGAGGTCTGTCAGTAGCCGTCTGAAGTATCCCTGTACTCAACAAACAAAGAGCAAGGGCAGTATCAGTATATAACCACAATGTACTGGTAGGATCACGCGGCCACTCCAATAAGCACCATACACGTAAGAAATTACAACACAATAAGCATACATATACAAAATACAGTTCAGTCATCACTTTAGAGCAACATACAGTCTCCCATTATTAATGACAAGTAGACATAACTTAACAATCGCAGTGGTCCGCTCATGGAACCCACATCCAAACTTTTAGTATGTCGAAACGTGACATTCAATCCCATGTATATGTCAGAATGTGACACCCAATCCAAAATAAGTGTCGGAACATAACACCCTATCCAATGCATGTGTCAGAACGTGACATCCGATCCAATATATGTGTCAGAACATGACACCTGATCCAGTCAACACAACTACAATCACAATCACACCCACAATGAACAATACTCATAGTCATACAATCAAGTAATGGGTTCATGTCATGTAATCATTCATATCACGACCTGAGTCTACACCTTGGACGTAGCCGGCACTTAAGAACCATTGCTGGTTCCCAAGCAAACTCTCAACCTGACTGACTACAAGCGAAAGACTAACTTAAGCATGACAAAAACTTAAAACTGAATAAAATTCAATAAACTCAACTTTTCAAAACTTTAACTCAAAAGAACAACTTAAAAAAAAATATATATTCAACTCGCCATAAAATAGGCACTTAAGTCTTTAAAATATTTAATAAAATAAATGAATAATACAGACTTCTCAACTATACTGACTATCTATGAAGCCTCTAACTGATAAAGATGGAAGTCGGGACAAGACCCACGACATCTTGACTAAATTGAAAAGTAAATGAAATCCTCCAGAAAATAAGAAGGCTCACCATAGCTAACTAAAACTCTCGGATGTATCAACGAATCTCCTGTTGATGATCCTGAATACCCGTGTCTGCATCATGAAAAGATGCAGGCCAAATGGCTCAGTACATGGAATGTACGAGCATGTAAGAGAAATTCTAAAGCATAACATAGGATTGAAACTTGATAAAAAAAGAAACATAATTACCTCTTCTCAAAATTACTCAACTCAAGGAATACTCAACATAACTAAACTCATTTCAATATAAAGTAGTTTAAACCAAATGCAATATAAAGAAAAAGGAAAACTGTTTAAAACATGATGTTAACTCATAATCATAATATCAAAAAAGACATAGCATGCTCCCTCTCAAAGTCTACTTGTGAAATGCATGAATGAAGTCCCATACCCCCATTCATACTAAGCAGAACC
>NW_006239013.1:162434-163165 GCF_000226075.1 Solanum tuberosum | reverse complement strand
TGTATATAAAAATATAAAATACTGTTGTGGGAGTTTCTCTAACCGACAACCATCACATAAGAGCTATTGTGATGATACAACGATCTTCCGCACGCTGCCAACGCATCCTATACCCCACCAAAGGTATATGACCTAAATTACTAAGTGGATCCACTAGTCTATGCAAAAGGATTCATCCAAAAGTATGACCCTTTTCTACCCATGATGGCTACATGGTTTAAGGAGGCTGATAGTTGTATGAACTCTTCCCCATCGGTGCTCAATACTACTCCAAAAAATATTACATTATATTAGCTCTTTATGTTTAAAAACATACTTCTTCTGTGATTTGAGATTAGTGCTAAAAAACGTAGCTCAAAGGCTATCTTGGAAATCAAAGTTTTCCCTCTTGCTTCATTTAGAAAGCGATTACTCTTTTCTGAAAACTTGCCCGAAGGCTCTTTGGAAATCTGAATTTCCGTTCTTATTTAAATGTGAAAACATTTTAAATATCTTTGGGAATACTTAGTCCCCATATACTTTTTGAAGAAAAGAACTTCAACTTTACTCTTTACTGAACTCAAAACTTAAGACTCAAAACAAAGTTAAAACGGTTGTAAAAGACTTCTTAAAATATGGTTCATTCCGAGTTATGGACATGAACGACTCAATCCAACGTTTTCAATAACCATAGATAAAACTCAAATACTCAACTCAAGGACTCAAAGATACTTCTAAAAAAGGATTAGGAA
>NW_006239013.1:149920-153051 GCF_000226075.1 Solanum tuberosum | reverse complement strand
ATTCTCATACTCACTTGCTCGAGTCTTGAAACAAGTTATTAGAAATTGTAGAAGACTCCTCAAAAGGACTTAAAGGACTTTCTTAGAATGTTCGAAAGAATTCTCAAATACTTAATTCTTAACTCTACCTTGAACTTGAATTATGGATTCAAGGTTGTGATTTGTGATAGGAAAGATCTCATGATGTTTAGGATTGATTTTAGATAGCTAAACATGAGAAAAGATAAAAAATTCACTGCTTGGAAGCTAGTCCGCGACGTGGAGACGCATTAAAATAATTGGTCACAGAATAAATTTTGAGGCAGAGAGGTCCGTGACCCCTCTGCGACGCGTAGACAACTTTATGAAATGGGGAGGCAGGTCCGCGACGCAAAGCCAAGTGCCAGATTTTCCCGACTTTTCTCTGCTTCGTTTTCTAACCCCAAATCTCCTAAATTCGATTCTTTTGCTGAACTTTTCTTCAGATTTAGATAACCATCACATGTACATAAGAATCTAACTCAAAACTACTCTATAAATCGAAACAATAATCTCAAGAACTCCTAAATCTCAGCCCAATTCAAGAATGAAAACAAATTCAAGAACACATATCAATTACATCAGATTTTCAACTTTCTAGAACGAACTTAACGCTGAAATTTACATGATTGGCGTGTGGGTGAACAAACCCAACACTATGGAAGCTTACATACCTGAAAGAATTATCCTCTTGAAGCAACTTGAAGGAAAACCTTTGAAGAAGAACCCTAGCCTTAGCGTTTCTTGAATTTCTTGAGCGTAGAATTTTTGGAGTGGAAGAGAGGGTTTTGATTTATGAAAAACTGATTTTCTACACGTTTAGGGAAATTTAGATGAACTCCTAAGGGTTTTTAGGACTAAAATATCCCTACAGAAATAATTAAAATGAGCTGGGAGTCGGAAAGATCTCTCACCAGGCAGTGAGGTCCGTGTTGGCTCCGCGTCGCGGAGCTGTTGCCAGGTTTGCCCGACATTAGTAAATATGTCATACCTTTTTACTTAGAGCTCAGAATTGAGAAAACTCGGTGGCATTGGAAAGATAATTCGAAGACATTTTCTAAGGTATCTTCTAGCACACCTAAATCATCCTGATCTAGGAGTTATGGTCGTTTGAAGTTGACCCAAAACTCATACTTGGCTTAACTTGCAAAAATTCAGATTTTGCTATTTCCAATTCTATTCTTTTAGGAACTCAAGGTGTTACGTCTAGTGACCTTAATACTCAAGAAATTTTAAATTCCTTGCAAAAGTCTCACTCACTACAATTAAGGGTTCGAGTCTTAGTTGAAAATTTTTCTGGGGTGTTACAATTCATATGTATATACTCTTTTGCATTAGATTCAGTTTACATTCCTTATTCTCATGTATGCGTGCATACAATGAAGCAATTACCTGCATATATCACACAAACAAGAAATCAAACCAGCACCTACCTCGAAACCAAGTTTAAATCCTCCTAAGACACTTGAGCCTTCCCTTTCCGGATTCTTTCCACTTGTTCTTGGTCTACAAAGGAGTAATTTAACGCAAGGATCAATAATTAGGGTCTAATTTACCCGGATTATAACAACACAATAACCCCAAGACCAACCCATGATCCTACTGTGCAGCTAGGGCTTTTTCCGACCATCAACTTCAGGCCAAAACCCTCCCCCAACAATAATTACCTAAGAATCTAAGTTCTACAGATCTAAAATTGATTAGGGGCGTAAAATCCCTACCTTTAGAACTAAAAGTCATGGAAAACTGTCAAGAAATTGCCCTAGGTCGTTTCCTAGCTTTTAAGAATGAAGTTTTGCAAAAAATAACGATTTTGGGGTATTTCCCCAACTTAAGTGGCGACTGGCCCGCTACAGAGGACCACATCCCGCCACAACGGCCCCACTGTAACACCCCTCAACTAGAAAGAGCCAGAATTAGAAAGAGTCATTTTTGGAAAGAATGAAAAATTTGGAAAATTGGTTAATTTATGTTAAGTTTGAGTTTTGGGTCAAATTCAAACGACCATAGCTCCTAGATCAGGATTGTTTAGGTGTTATACAAGATATGTTAGGAAATATCTTTGAATTATCTTTCCAACGCCGCCCAGTTTGCTCAGTTTTGAGTTTGTATGAGTGAGATTTGCCCATTTGAAGTTGGGTTGTCTAGATAAGGAAAGTCAAAACCGGATTTTAGAAGGGTATTATGGTCTTTTTACTACCCAATAAAATTATTTCGTTTTTGGTAATTACTTAGGGGTCTAAACTGAATTTGGTCAGTTTACTCACTCAAATATTTCACGCTAGGGTTTTTAGAGAAAGAACGCAAGAGGAGAAAAGAGGAGAAAGAGCCAAAGTTCATCATTTTTGAGGTTTTGCTTGAGGATTTCGCCAAGGGTCATCCTTACAAGGTATGTGAGATCACATAGAGTTGGGTTAGTTCACCCATGCACCAACCATGATTTATTTCAGCGAATTTATGTTCTTGAAGGTTTAGAAATTGAGTTCTTGATTCGTTTAAATTGTTGAGGAGTTGTTGATTCAAATTCATTGAATTAGGTGTCGTTTTGAGTAGATTGTTGCATATTTTGGTTATGTAGTCGAATATAAATGTTTGGGGAAAGAACGAATCAAAACTAGAGGTTTTAGAGTTGAAAAACGACCAAGAAAAATTGGAGTTTTCTGGGAAAGGGGTCTGGGGCGCCGCGCAAGCCAGCACGCCCCACTTTGGGTTCTGAAGTTTGTCCCCTGGGGCGCCGTGCCAGCCAGTGCGCCCCAACTTCAGTTCTGAAGTTTTGGGTCTGGCGCCCCGCGCCACTCAGAGCGCCAAGGAAGCCAGGTTTTCTGCTTTTTCCCACTTCTTTCCATTCTAGTTCCCTAGAAACGTACCTACATTTCCTAGTTGATTCCTACACTCTAAGGTACGTCTAAACACTATGAAATCATCAATAACATGAGATCATGACCCTTGAATCCATAATTCAATTCAAGGAAAGTTAAGAGTCAAGTCAAGAGAAGTTCATAGAGTTCTCCAAAAGTTTTTGGCAAACGTTTTAACTTTGTTTTAAGACTTGAGTTTTGAGTTGAGTAAAGAGTAAATATTGAAGTTCATTTATTCAAAAGAGTATATGGGGG